>NC_051159.1:102405648-102568660 GCF_013339745.2 Dermacentor silvarum | reverse complement strand
TTGACTTTCCAGCACCTTGCATGCCAACGTATTCCGACCATAGAAGTCTGGCTGGTCCACAAGGTACTGGGCAGAGAGGAAAGGAAGAAAGAAAGCATACACACTAAACAGATTGCCCGTCACATTTACAATTAATAATTTTGCTTTCAAACACAAAATATAATTACACCAAATCAACTTAGTTATGAAATTTAGGTTCAGCAGCAAGAATTAACACAAAAGGTCTAGCACCTGAGGGCCTTCTAGCAAGGAACCTACAATTGTGCACAGACAATGAAGCTTGTCACGGAGACCTATATCAGAACTAGTACTTTTATACTAGGAATTACTGCCGTATTAGTGAATCTACTGTGTTTGCACGCATATAGTGCGACATGTTCTAAGTTAAAAGCCAGCTTGAGAAAGCCCCTAATGATATGCTTGGATTACGCACTAAGACCATTCTCCTCTCCCGACCCCCCCCACACCCCCCCCATTTCTTGCTTTAAAGATTCACAAGCTCCTCTTACAGGCGACTAACTTTGCAGAAAAGCCCCTATCAATGCTAGGAGAAATACAACACTTGAGCGCAAAACCAGGCATATACCTGTGGCAATGCAGATAGCAACATAAGGTCAAAGCAGCAAGGGTGCAATTAGTCCAACTGTACCACACAGAACTGCAATGGTATGCTCACGTGACCTTATATGTACAATCGTGACCCCAGCACATGAGCTTCAAGATTGGCAACATCAAGAAGCATCTCACACCTGATCTCAAGCTCATGTCTATGAAAACTGAGCATGATATACTCATTAGTTGGGCCCCTTGAAGTCTGATTTATTCTGCATGAATTAGCAGCTACACCAAATGCATTTGAAGAGAAAAAAATTTAAGCCACCGACTGAAACTGCAGGATCTTTTGTTATATCCTGTTTCTAGACAATGTAAGAGTGCCTGGTATCATACAGGCACCATTGCATTTAACAAGAATCAGCAATGGCCCTAGTCACCAAGGCAAGTTGTAACAAGAAAAATGGGAGGACTAATGGGGTAACACAGAACAACGCCCAGCTGTAAAATGCAGGCATACCTCAAGTTGCATTATCACACCACTGAGGAACTCAATAAACTTGACGGGGTCAGCCATGTCAGGGGTGCTGCTAGTCGGTCCCTCAAGCCTGCAGCCAAGAGCCAAAACAAGTTCACAAGCTCCATATGCTTCCACTACTCCTAGCCTTTTTACACATGAACTAAAAGTTCCTCTTTTGAAGAAGAACAGAGAGAGACCTTGGAATGTCTTATCAATTACGTGCAAAAGGTGTCATTTAATCAATGGGAAATCAAACCAAGGCCGCCCAGCTGTTCATTTGCAGGGTGACAATGTTTTAAATCAAATTTTAGGAAATATTTCAGCACCTATTGAAACGTGTTTATTCAGACATATTAAACCATTTTCTTCAACTTGCTAAAATGCACAGTGTTTGCGAATGCTAGGCGCATGCTTAAAGGCCCCGTTACTCTTTCTGTAGCATAAAGACCCCTCTGCAGAACAAAACAAGAGGGAACCGCTGTTTGCCATTAGTGCATCTTGACACTGACTTCGGACACTGGTTAGGATAAGCTAAACTAGCGCGTATGATAAATCACGAATCTCTGACCTTTTGTTTGACGCGTGCGGTAATGTGCTGAGCAACACTTCTAAGATGACGACGAAGTGGCATCATACATGCAAGCACGTGCAGCGAGGCACGTGCATCGTCCACAAAAAGGATGAGCCTCGCTGCAGGTGCGTGGGACGGGCAAAGAATAAATCAAGAAGAAAACAAGAAATCAAGAAGCACCGTAGATGTTCACAACGATGGCTTGGTGGGCTAGTGGGTAAATCATCTTAAGGGAGTAACAGTGCATGCAGACGGGGACAGAGCGAAGAAACAACAGGACACAGCACTATTGGACAGGACACAGTGCTGTGTCCTGTTGTTTCTTTGCTCTGTCCCCTTCTGTGTATGCTGTTACCCCCTTAAGACACCGTAGAAGGGTGCGCAGCGAAACCACAAATAACACGTGGCTCAATCAGCCTACAGAAGAAAAGACCCCATCAGCAGAGACAGACGGAGCTGAGAAGAGGAGAGGGGAAGACGCATTGGCTAGGTCAGACGTACACGAGGGGAAGCCAACAACTGTTGGAGAGACCCGGTCGACTGCCAACGCCCGAGGAGACTTCAGGATGGCACGTTGCCTACTCCTGTCGCCAGTGGCGCACCGACGGGGGGGGGGGATTCGGGGGTTGTAACCCCCCCCCCCCCGAGGCCGACTTATCCCCCCCTTTTGTTTAACCCCTTTTCTTTCCTTACGCATTTGAGTACTGCAACTAAGATGTAAGACACGCAATCGTCTGCACACTCGCAAAAAGCGCATTTTCTAACAATTTCCCGTGAAGAAATCAAAATTAGTACTGTTTAGATGGTATTGGCAAACTGTCAACCCCCCCCCTGGCAGAGATCCTGGGTGCGCGCGCTACTGCCTGTCGCCCAGCAGATGCACAAGGGTCTGCAAAAGCCTGCCTGCCATCTCTCCTCAAGCACTTCGTCGAGCGACGCACCATGTCAGCTTTTTGGGATGCCAGCAAAACTGTGAGCGTGCTGTGTTACTCGGAACACTTTGTAGGGATGCTTTATTAGAATTCTCACCTGCCCCCATGCCCTGTGTTCTTGTATTTGCGCTTTTTATGTCTGAATATATGTTTGTGTGCCATGCTTGTTGCCATTACTTTCTTGCTGCCCTCAGAGGCGTCTCCGACTCCCACCATTAGGTCTGCTCTCCGAACCAAACTTAACATGCTTTATTTTTATTCTACATTGGAGCAAAACCCCTGTCTGACCTCAAACAAATAACAACATATTCATGCATGTTATGTTGAAGTTAACAACAATTGTGTGCCAACTATGGGAAATGAAATGTAGAAACACGGATAAGGCTAATAATGAACTAGTCTTCATGCATAATATGGCTTTATGGCAATGTAAAGCAAATGTACATTAACACTTTTCCCTTCAGGTGCTGCTTCACAGCAGTGCAGATTTCGACTTCAGTTGAGGCTCCATTAAAATGCCTTTTGGAATGTCAAGAAGCTACACCGAGTTTAATTTGTGCCCTCTCTGTGTCCTCAGAAGCATTTAGGTTTTATTGAGGATTATACATGTGAGTTTACAGTAATGAGGCAAATAAAGGACACCTGCAGTGAACTCAAACATATGGCCATAGAGTCATAGTTTTGAAATGCCTGGGCTGTTTGAATCACCCAACTCCCTCGTAAACAATGCAGTGAGGCATGCAACAAATGACAACTCAATGCTCTTAAGATGCTATGAACATGACCACACTCCTTTTCAGTGAGAATGTCATACCCTGATGCATAATAATAATAATAATCAATTACCTTTTACATCCTAAAGTAACATTTTGGCTATAATAGACACCATAATTGAGCGCTCCAGATTAAATGCAATAATTAGAGGCCCTTTAACATATGGCATTTCAGTAAACAAGCTTTTCTGCTCTCATGATAATATGGACACAACAACTGGACTTGAAAACTGTGACTTCGTGTTCAACAACAGAATGCTGTTACTGCTGATTCCATTGTCATGGGTCCCCCAAACCTTAGTACACTCACTCTCGGGAGGTGGCTGCTTGATAGATGTGTTGGTGCCCACAGATGCAGATGGTTGCACATCATCTTTGGATGTGCTTGACGAAGATGCCGGGGATTCCGCCCTTGACGATGCCTTGCTGAGCAGCACGGTAGGCTTTGATGTGTCTCCAGAAGCTGCATCTCCACCAGCCTGTGACTGAGTCTGGGAGGAAGAGCCCTGTTCAGACCAAGGAAGCAACGTTTTCTTCCTTAATCTTTTCATTTTTTTTCCCCTCTACCCACTGTATCATGTTACTGACCACTAGATATTTGAGTAATACAGTCACACCTTCTTATAAGAAAACCGGAATACCTTTGTAGTGCCCTCTGTCGGTAGAGTTGGGAGGTGCTTGCCTCCTTGGCTACCGTTGGAGGGTGCCACACCTTCGTTATATCAGACATTCATAACAAACATAATTTTGTTACATACCGATGTCGGTGACAAACATTTTGATTTAATTCCTAATATCTAATCATTTGTTTTACTTGTGTTTGTTATAGAGAAGTTCAATTGTTATTGAGTTCAACTGCTCTAGCCCGTGGCACTTGTGGTGACAGTAACAGGAATAGGCTAGCATACATCAACTCTAAGAGGCGGCACAATGGCAACTTCTGTGGCACTGTCCCGCCATTACTGATGGCACCACAGGAATCGCTGCAATAAGTAGTGAAAGGGGCAATAATGTGTATGGGCCATCTTAAGATAAATGTTGCAAAAGAGTTACGTGTGAGTCTGACCCTTGGCATGCAATATACTGCACAGACAGACAAACACACTCTTCAGAGCATGCAGTAGCAGTGCTCTGAAGAGTGAAAAGGGCATAGCTACAAAATAGCAAATCTGATTGGGTGCTTTTTCATATACATAGAATAAAGTTTGTTCCGTCTCCTCCTTCTTTTCAGAATGAATATGCCACGATGACACAAGGTGTAGGAGGCCTTAGCTGTATTTGTACACGACTCTTATTTATCTGTGCATACACCTCTCCACATTCTTCATTCGACAAGCATCATAGATTGCCTTTGTCCTCATGACACAGACAGCTAACAACTACGAGGCTGTGCTCGTGTGCTACTGCGGCTACCTCAATAACATAACAAGCTTCGCATTATTTAGATTCCAACATTGTTTAAGATCTGCATGTTCTTACAGTGGCACAGTGATGACCAGCCAAAAAGTGGCTTGCAGTGCAGGGTTCTTGGTAATGTTTCAGCAAGAGGTCATGCTTACGAGAAGAAAGATTAGCGATTGCCATAAATAACGCTCAAACACGGAGCATTGATTTAAAAGAACCCTTTCTTGATTGCAGCCTTGCACAATTCATTGCAGTGGTTTGCATCACTGAATCGCAGTGCATGAAATGGACTCATCGCTTCCATGAAGAACAACAAGAGAACAAAGCAAGAGGAATGAACTGCAAAAGATATACTGTTCCTGCTTTATGTACTCGTGTTTCCTGCAACAAGTAATTTTTCTTTCAAGTGTTGCTTCACATGTCAAAACTCTCATGGGTACATAATAGTTAGCACCTCTCAGCATTCCTGCAAAGGAAGATAACAATTGCATTTTAACTATTAAACAGACAATGTGGCTTGTATAGAGGATGGCAGCGTATGAGAATCGGATCGTCTGAACTGCTCAGAACTCTTCGAGGTCTCTTAAGAAATGGAATTTTCTTATTTGTCCAGATTTCAACGGTTGTGAACTCTGCCTTAGTGCTGCTGCTTAGAACGGTGTCTAATCATTTCTTTGAGTATATATCATTGGCAATAGCGAGAGCAAAGTTCTGAAATGGTAGCAACAATGCACTCGTTCACTGCTATTATCAGGGAAGAACTCTGCAAGCTTGGCTTCACGCGTCCCACACGGCAGCGCATCTACCGGGGCGCTGACCTTTGCCCAGCCGTTCCCTCCACCGTCACACCGGCGGTGCGTGTACAAGATCGTGCCGAAGAGAAAAAAAATAAATAGGTAAGTAAAAAAATAATAATAATAAAAGCGCAAGCATCAGCGGCGGCGCCGGCGCCATGGTGCAGTGATTCTTAATGATGCGGGTCCCGGTCGAACCAGAAGGAACGTGAATAATAATATAAAAAAAAAGCAAAGAAAAGAAGCCGCTGACACGACGCCTTAGGCGGTACGTGACGGCAAATGCAGAACGGCGTGTCTGCTTTCAAAAACGACTGCTCGGACACCCAGATCTAAACTGGTTCTACAGGGGCTACGGTCGAGTCGACATGGCGTTCCGTCAAGAAACCAGCTACAACGGCAGCGATGGACCCGTCACCTACGGCGCTACGCCACGTAAGTGTAGCCCAGCATCAGCGGGAAGACCAACACGGCCTTTGGGATCTGTGAGCTACGAGTGAAAAGTCGCAATGAGGGAACGGCGGTTCGAAACGGCATAATCATGCAATCGGAACACTGCCACGGTTTTTTTTTTGTGGTTTGTGTCGGTCATTTGTGTATATTTCCCCGTGCTACTTAAAATGCGGGTGTTTGAGCCTTCGGGTCACTGCTCCAGTGATGTCAAAGCAAACGTGTTAATGAACGCGATTTTTGCATAAATCCTGGTTGGAACAAGAGTTGCACTTCGAATGACTGGTCAATGACAAGAAACTTATTTTAAGCAGTGTTCCAAACAGAACTGCCGCTTTAGCGGTCCATTTTAAAACACACACAGAATGATGATTAGCAGCGTGAATGCTGAAATATGTTATTCGCCTGCAACACTGCCACGATTACTCACCCGGTCCGGGTGTTTGGCGAGTATGAACACGGGTTTGATCTGTTGCTGACTCGAGTCCGGCTCCTGCTCACGTTCCTGGAACTGAAAAATGAAACCGAATATTTGTGCTGCGCAAGCTAGTCGCAGCTAATAAGCACGCACAATGAGTTGATGCAGTAGTGCAGGCGAAAACAGGACACTTTCACACTTTAAATAAGCAGGGTGACATTAGGTACCTTGGGAGCGTAAGGCCGTTTTTTGTAGTAACCACGGTCATATGGATCTGCCATCGTGGGTTGAAGTTTTAAACTTGGAAAATGTTATAATACAGAGTGAGCAATGAACATAGAATATCCAAAACCACGCACCGGGCGAAAGCACGCGAACGCACAAAAATGTAAACAAGTGCACTGTTGCCAGGCAGCGCCGGCGTTTTCTCGTCGCTTTGTTCAAAACAGTCTTCAAGGCAGCTGTAAAATAAGCCAAACAAGCGCCACGACAGTAATATACATAAATATTACCAAATTTCTTTATTAATGTACTTGTTTTACTTTCACTTAATAGGTTAAAACAGATAGGGCCCAAAAAAAGCAGCGCCGCCAATCCACTTCTTGTTGTAGCGAAACAAGTGGACGCAAACAAAGCAGCTCCAGCGCTCTGTCATCAGAAAGGTGCGATTAGAGAATTTCTTAATTTCCCTTAATAATGTTCGGGATGTGTTTGAAAACCTCAGAGTTCCCCGACACAATAAATTTGTGTCAGCGCATTACGGTCATCCTAATTAGCCACGTAGCTAAGTACGTGCTGTGCGCGATGACATTCGACGGGAGAAAGTTGAAAAAAAATAGCTGCACGAAGTGTTGTTGGGACGTACTAAGCGATGTCTGGCTTGAAGCATGTTTGTTTGCCCGCTCATGAATTCACCGATGACTTCTTTCTCACCGCACTCGTGAGAGGAACAAAAGAAAAGAAAAAAATGAATGCGGTGCTGGATCACGATCACCTACAACGCGAGATTTTACAGTCACAGCTCGCGCTTCAAGTGCTTGGCTTGCACTCCGCCAAGATTTGCAACGTCGGCTGGCTGTGTTTGATTCATCAGGCAAAGACACTGCACGCTTCGTGACCGTAGCCTGCGATCATAGCAGTTGCTCGCATAGCGATGTCGTAGCGTTCCTACGATGTGGCTGCCTTGGAACGTCCTTGGCACACTGCACCCGCTCTCGAAGTAGTTTGTAACTTCGTCTTCATTTTCCTCTTTTTTTTTTTTTTTTGCCGTTTTTCGTTGTCGCGCATATGTGTGGAAAGTTTGGTAGCAGTCTGTTTGCTTTGGGACGTCCTTTCGATTGTGTGTGCGTGGTCAAGGCAGCGATTTTCATGATGTCGCACACATGGTGGGACTGCAACTTTCATAATTCAGTGCCTGTGACATTACCGAAATTTCGGAAACATCGTTGGTGCGCAGGAATGAGGAACTGTGCGTGCTGCAATGCTTTTCACGGCGGTGTCGCGCGCGGTGCCATAGTGATCGCGGGTACACACGCGAAAAAACGAAAGGAAAAAAAAAAAATGAGGGCGTGAAATGTTGAGCTGTGATGAAATTGTGCGCTTCAGTAAACATGTGATTTGTCTACTTCTAACAATCACACATATTGCCTACTTCTTGAGCCAACTGCAAATTTCGCACAAGATGTCATGAAAAAAAAATTAAATTATGGGGTTTTACGTGCCAAAACCACGATTTGATTATGAGGCACGCCGTAGTGGGGGACTCCGGAAATTTGGACCACCTGGGGTTCTTTAACGTGCATCTAAATCTAAGTACACGGGTGTTTTCGCATTTCGCCCCCATCGCACAAGATGTCATGACCGCAGGAGATAAGCCCTCTTTATGCAGTCATGACAGCGAGGATGTACATCATCCAGTACTCGAGTGCACAAAGCATGCTGCGCACAGGCAACTTGTAAAACATGCACTTAACATTCTAGATAGGTGTCAGCTTTTGAGTTTTTCCAACCTACAGGGCCCGTGGACATGGAAACCAATGCAGGAGTTAGATGCGCTCTAGTTTGAACAATTTTTGCTGCAGCGCGATATGCTTGGCATGTATTAAAAGGGCCGCAATCTCATTAGTGATTCATTCGAAATGTTTAACAAGAACACGTTTGTGATAGCAGGGGAGAGAGCAACAGCGTGCTTTAAGTGGTTTCGGTTGTTTTGCCATCCCTTTATTTTTCCCGGTATATTTTATCATATAATTTCTTATTCTCTTCATAAGATTACCTTGTATCGATGGCTAGGCATTTATATATTTTTGTATTATATTCTGTGGTACATGGACATTTCAGGCTGCATCAACACATTCTACACAGATACTAAGGTGGCTCGGGTACCTTACTATCTGTGCGTGAGTGTGTGTGCATTTTAAGCATGAAATGCTTTTAGCTCCAGTTGTCGGCAACCTTCGAGTGACCTTGAGCCAAAAGCCAGAGTCGTTATCGGGGCACTCAAACGAGATTATGCTGGCAAGTTGCGACAACAAAACGAGATCATCCGGGCAACCAGTCAAAACTTAAGAAAATGTGGTCTCTGGCCCCCAACCCTTTGTACAGGACTGCATTACATACACTAGTTACTCTCCGAACAACTTACAAAAGATATTGCTTCCGAGTTCTTCCTAATGTTTCTTCACAATATCACTCAAGCTGTAACTTCTAGTACGCTGAAGTTTTATTTGTCATTTCCAATGGCGACGTTCAAAAGACATAGAGGTTGCCTGTGCTCTTTTAACGCCAGCGGTCCACGAGTCATGAGCGGTCCGCGACAAGAAGAAAAACTAGCGACAGGCACTAAGCGCGCTGCACTGTTGGAAGAAGAAACGCGGTTGAAGGCTGCAGCACCACAGGCAGCAAAATACGCCGTATGGTAGTCATTTCATGCTTGCATCTACTCTCGATTACGGGAGAGCCAGCAGTTTTTTTATGATTTGTTCTTACTTTCTTTTCTTAATTTATAGCTTTTCATATTTTCTATACCCTTAAATAAAAGGGAGTAGCTATCACTGCAATACAGTGATAAATATTTCATGTTTTCATTTCAATAAAATAATGCATAATATGTTTTTCCATTCACTGACTCTTTTGTATACAGTAGCCAGCATCATCACTCAGTCGACACAGCATTAGTTAATAGGTAGTCTGTTCTAGGCATTTCAAAGGCATCTTAAATTATGAGGGCCCATTCAGTCTTCTTTAAAAAGGCAGTAAATTGCTGATTTCTTAGCTGGCTTCTTGCAAATTGTGGCCACATATAATAGTGGATTTGCCTACAAAGCTTGTGTGCAAAACTTGTGAGCCTTGCGTGATGTGACAGAGTAGATTAAATCAGTGCCACAATTCCTGCATCGTAAGACTTTGGAAAGTACTGCACAGTGTGCGTGTTCTCGCCTCCAGGTCATGCGATCGAGCTGCACATCTAGTCCTAAGGTTCCATCAATTTCCTGTACTCTCCGCAACAGGTCTCTTCTGAGCCTTACATCATAATAACGTGTGGCACCAACAAATATCAGCTGTAAGCTGATGCAAAAAAGTAATACAGAGAATGAAATCAATTGAAAGTCACTTGACTTGCTGTGGCGGCTCAGTGGCTGTGGCTTTGTGTTGCTGAGCAAGTTGCCGTAGGTTCAACTCCCGGTCAAAACGACTTCAGTTAACATATACAGTTAAAACACACTGCCGATGTAGTGCAGGCAATCAGTCCAGCACACTTTTCCTAATTGGGTGTCTCAGTGTGGACAAGCCACTTTCTACAAATGCTCTAGTGAGATTTGCGCGCATACAAGGGCAGCTTTTGAGGTGCATCATGAGTGCTTTGAATTGGCTGTCATGTGCCAAAGTGTCACCTTTGCTTGAAAGGTGGATGGAAAGGTGCCAGCTTGAGGAAAGGAACAAGGAGTTTTAACACTTCAAGAGCCTGTGGGTTGACCTTGGCTCTCTTTGTCCCTTGACATCATTGTGCTGAGCCTATTGGTCTTTTTAATGATAAAGGAACTTTGTGTTGTTAGTGAGATGGTGTGTGTCACCCATGTATAGACACCACGCACCAAGGTCATTAAGCCAGCTCTCGCTTGCACGTGACAAGTTATCTGCATACAGAGTGTCCATCACTCGCTACCAATCTATGCTCACTGCCCAACATGCTTGTGACTTTGCTACTAGATTACTAGATTGCCATGTTTGCATGCATTCCCTCTTTTATTTTGCTAGTGGGGAAGAGAAGCACATGTCAAAAGCACACTTATGCTCGTTCTTTTGTACACATTGTTCGTCGCTACCAGTGTGCACTCTTCAAGGTCATATTGCAAAGTGTTCACACTTTGTATGTAGTAACTGTGCATATCTTAAGGCAAAGTAAGCTGTGTCTTGCTTGTTATTTCTTCAGTTATGGACTTCTGATGGGAAGCGAGTAATGTTTCACCTCCAACTCCGCATTATTGGGATGGTATTCTTCCAACTTTTGCCGATGCCTTGGAGGCAATATTAGCGCACACATTGTTTCTTATACTGCAAAGAGTCGTAGTTTGTGACATAGCAAGTTCTGGCACCTCAAGCACTATACGCACTGCGTTGAATGGACATCCATGTTCCGGCTTCCAGCACGGTGTAAGACGCACAGGTGAAGATGCCGTGCTTTTTAAACAAACATACAGAGCACATTGGTGTGCTGGTGCGAGTCGTGCATGAGGATAGGACAAACAACATGCAGCAAGAGTTACATGCGAAAAAAAAAAATTTACGTCTTTGTTTAGAACGGAATGGACATTTGCAACACAGGTGCGTATGACATACCATTCTGTCTGGAATTGGCAACTCTGCTACTCGCTTGAAAAGCACAGGCGTCTTCACCTGGGCCTTGGTCCTAGGTCAGTTTGCTGGTGAGTTCCGTCATGCTGGCTCATGCCAGATGCAGATCTCAGCACTTTTCTCTACCCACTTAAGTTGAAGTAATTGCACGGCGACAGGCATTTCTGCAGAGTTACCCTCCTGAAGGTTAAGTTTCATAGGAGCCAGCAAGTGCTTATGTGGACATCCGCACACACGAATGTTGATCTCTGTATGGCTGCACGTCACTTGTGTAACGGAAAGAATACCTAATGGCACTTTGAAAAGTGGTTTCCTATGTACTCTCATTTCAACTGAGGTCTCAACAGGAACGAATGTAGGCAAACTGGGCCTTGATCATTTCTCTCTGGCACTTGCAGTAGTAGCATTGTGTATTAGAGACGACGTTCAGTATGCCCTCAGAACCGTGATACCGTAACACGTGCAAATTGCCATGGTTGGGTCCTCTACACTTGCTGAATAAGCTACTCATACTGGAATTGATGCAACAAATTGGTTCGAGTCTTTTATGTAACCCCCTTGTTGCGAGAGAGGTACACCAACTATCTCTGAAGCATTTTATTGCATTAGTTTTCTCCAGCACCTACAATTGCACATATGACCAAGCAGGTGCAAAGTGCAATGCGAAAATTTTGTGAGCACAAAAAAAAAATTAATTAGCCCATTTTTGGCATCTAGTATGTGCAACCAGCACGACGGAACTGTTGCATTATTGGTAGGCGCTGCCTGGCGAAGACCCAAAGCAGCGTCCTTACACCGTGCTGTGTCGCGATTTCCAGCTGGTGGCGAGCCGCGGTCCGTGTCCCAAGTTCGCGGTTTGTCATCCTCGTAGCGCATGGCAGTGGCGGCGGCTGCGGCCGGTGCTGAGATGGCCATGTACCGTCAGAAGCGTCCCAACTGGACCGAGGACGAGCGGCTGCGACTTGTGCAAGAGATCGGCGAGCGCATCGACGTCATACGCGGCAAGCTGGGTCCCTCACTGACACTTCGCGCCAAACGATCTGCCTGGACCGCAGTGCAGCAGGCACTGAACGCAGGCAATGACACCCACACGCGCTCTGTGCCCGAGATCAAGAAGCAGTGGAGCAACCTCGTGCAGAGGTGCAAGCACCGCGTAAATGCGCACAACCGCGGCACCAGTCGGCAAGGTAAGCTACACCCTTCCATGGCCAAAAAGCGCCGCCAGATGGACACTTATGCATTACCTAAGTCTATATTCTCAATCGCATTGCAGAAAATAGTCAGGTCTTGTAAGATTGTTCTTGCTTCTACTGTAAAGCTCGCTGGAGGACAAGGAGGAAGGTATTCTTGTTGTTGGAAGCCATATCTCCAGAGTACTGATATGCAGGATGACGTAAATGGCAGCAAGGTCAATAGCAGTGAGTCTGTCACATGCAGAAGTATGATTTTTGATTTGCAGCAGTTGACTGAATGATTTCAAGCTGACAGGATAAATATTGTAGGTGAAAACAGTTCTCGTTGAAATTACTTTCAGGTCACACAGTTGTTTCGTACATTGGCAGATAGGGAACAGGAGTATGACATTTGCAATTACTCCATCTGCACATTGAGGTGTTGCTCCGGTAGTGCCAAGGAATGCAAAGGCATATTGATAAGGATTGTTAGCGCCGCATAAATCGCTGTGCAAGTGATGTCATCTCGTGTTGCAAATGAGAATGACATGCATATGAGCAACTTTTGCTTATTTGCAGTTTTGAAGCTCACCGATAAGTTAGTCCACTGGATGTAAGCACAGAAAATCTTAGTGCTTTTTGTTTAACCTTAAGCTTCAAATTTTGCCTCAATAAGGAGCTTCTGTTTGTGTTTTTCCTGAAATTGTAGCCTTTTGTCAATTTGCCTTTGTTGTTTTTTGATGTGTGTGTGCAATAAAGAGGAATAGCGCAGGAAACAAACCGTGGAATTGAAGTACTTGATACTGTCCCTTTAGATTATGCATTGATAATAGGCTCTTCTCGTTTAACGTGATGCACGACCTGTTACTGCGCTATCTTAGGACTATGTCTTCGTCGATGACATTGCTTTGCCATGTTGTCATCACTCATGTCTCACGACATTATATTTGCTTACATTCTGTGCAGTAAGTATGACTGCAGACTCTATGTCTGCAGTCATACTTACTGCAGAGCACGTCAATGTCAAGAGGTATACATGCCAGGGTCAGCATTATATATGCACAGCTAGACTGATATGCAGCCTCTGTCATAATTCACACAGATACGTCTTAAATGCCTTTTTCCTTTTCTTGTAGAAGGTGCTGGTGATTTCTGCTTAGAGCGCATTGCATGTTTTAAAGGGTGATGAAGATGTTTTAGAAATGGAAAATTTACAGTAGTGTGGAGGGCTGCCACAGTGCAATTCAACTCCTGAAGTTGTTTTCTTGATTGTGCATGTAGCAGTTCTGCAATCACCATTTCAATTTTCGTCAAAGCTCCACCAAGCCTAGTGGTGAAAAACCAGGCGCGACGATGATGTCAACATGGGGGTCATGTGAGCGCATTATTCAAATCACACGCCTTGCCGGTACCCACGATGACGTCAGGATTGTCTTTGTCATCGGACTTTGGGTAACAGCGCAAACAGACGACCACAAAAAGGGAGACACGGACACACAGGCGCTGTGTGTCCGTGTCTCCCTTTTTGTGGTCGTCTGTTTGCGCTGTTACCCAAAGTCTCAAGATGTACCAACTCGCCCAAAAAGAAGTATTGATGAAGTTTGTCATCGGAGCCTGTTAGCCTACCCACGGCATCTCCTGCCGGCGCTGCTGCTCGTTCTTGCTAAATTAAAGTGACTTGTGGCCTGTTAAACTATGATTTTTGTATTCAGGGGGTGAAAAAATGTTATAATTCACTGAAAACTCACTTCTATTGAAAAGTGGTTCAGCTTCCTTATAATGCACCTTCTTTCCAAAGCATTCATAGTTTTGTTCCTTACAGCCCGTCTTTATTACAGTTCAGCCATGAGAGGTGCACCGTGATTGTTCGGGTTAAGTCTGGCTGCAGCTGTCAGTATTCTACGTTATAAGTTGTCTCTCTCTTTAAACTGTCAAGAAATATAGGCTCAGCTCCTGAAGTAAATTTCACTAGACTTTAGTTAACTTATTCATTTAGCTTTACAGCAAACGACATGAGAAGTAACATATCTTTATAAAGCCCCTAAACACCTAGCTTTTCTCACAATCTGATTCTTTTATTCATTATACTTATGCAAGCTTTGAAGGAAAAGAATTAAAGACCAGCCCATAAGTTACTTATCAATGTCAAGAGTGTCGTTTTCGTTAGCTTCTGTCATAGCGCTGCTTGAGCACTTATATCCGTACATATCGTAATGTCCATGCCATCATGACCGATTTCTCTCTCCATTCTCAGGTGAGAATGGGCGTTCCTTGGATTTGTCTGTGGTGGAGAGAACCATACTGGATGTCATAGGTGATGACTGCTCATATGCTGACTTCCTTGATGGCGCTGGCCCTGAGATCTCTGGGTATGTTCACATGTCATTAGCAGTGTGCCTATGTCCCACTGGTATTCTCATTCTGTGGCAACACATGTAGAAATGACATTAACAATTAGTTGAGGACGAGAAAGGCCTCATTAAGTTGTTATAATGTAGCATGAGAACTTCCTAAATTTCACTAAAATTTGTTAGCAATGGAAGCATAAATGTTATGCATAAATGTTCAAAGTGCATATTTTTTAGTGTAATCATTTTTATGCTGCCACATGTTCTTCTATGCAAAGTGAAAGGCACAAATCATTTTCATAACAGAACCTGGCACATCTTAGCATCACAATCTATTTTAAGTAACTTTTTTTTAATTATTCACAACTAAGAAAATACTAGTCACAGTTAGCTTGATTTTTTTGTTTCCTTTTTCATGTGCTCTTTACATTAACATACCATCTGCCTACATAGTGTGCATGCAAAGCATATTATGCATTAAATTATTCTACTTATCTACTAAAACTGCCTTTGTCTTAAAGTCTTGAGTTATGTATGCATGTTATTAGAAGTTAGATTTTTGTTTGTCTGCATTTTTTTACATGTGTTCTTTATAATAACCAGTAGCCTGTAAATAAGCTACTTCTGTTGACTAGTATTTTATTGCGATAGCAATTATATGGACACTTCAAGCGGGTTTCTGCCGTCGGCGCCGGCGCCGTGAGGTTCCGTGTAAAGTCCAAGGGCGATAAAATCATCGCCGCGCGCTGCATGTTGTATGTGCGTGTGCAAGCACGCGAGGGACGCACGTTTTCACGGGCAGCGAACGCACGGCAAAGAGCAAACGCAACGTCTCCCGTTGCACGAAGGGCCATGGGGAGATGAGAGGAAGGGAAGGGGGGGCGACGTTGTGCTGTGGCACCAAATGCGTATCTTGCGACCAGGCGCAAGGGGAACTGGAATCTCGCAGGGTAAAGGAGGAAAGTGGGAAGGCAACGTGGGAAGGAGGGGGTGCGGCTTCTGCTCTCCGAGCAACTGAGTACTTGTACTTTGCGCGGCGGCGGGCGGTTGTGCGCACCATATCTTGAAAGCGATCTGCAACACGGCTCATACCTTTGTATGCGCTGTGCTTTCGTCGCTCAGTTTCCGTTGAAGCGATAGACCGCATGCACCTTCGCTCGCTGCTGCTGGCACATTTGCTCACGCCAGCGTTTTGACAGCGGTTGTGTGCGGTCATCGAGTGTGATCTATTCATGTTTGCTTGTGCGCGCTGACACCATGCTTATTAATTCAGTTATAGTAAGTGAATGTGTCCAAGTATACAGCCGATAAAACTACTATCCTTACTCCTTTCTACTAATTTGCTATCGCAATTGATGCTTCGCCTTTCGAAACTGCGACTTTTTTTCTGTTACCATTGCTCCTTTTGAAATTTTCTTTTGGGAGTGTTCACTATTGATTACCAGCACTTTGTGCTACATTGCGCGTTTATTCATTAATGATCTGCTTCTCGCTGTTACCATTTTACTTCTGGTTGTAGATCTCACCTATTATTATCTTCATCTGCCCGTGGTCAGCATCTTGTTCAGTTTTCTGCAGCTTGCTGCTGGTAATGAGCTTTGACCTGGTCTGCTCATCGTGGGTGTCTAACTGTTAGCATGTTGACACCTATGCTGTGCAGCATTGCAGCTTCATTGTAGGAAATTTCTTGACCTTGACAGATTCAAACTGTTCACATTGATAGGCTTGCTACTCACAATGGGCTTTGATAAGTGTGTGCCTCTGTTCTTGCACAGTAGCACTAATGATCACTTCTAAGGCACCATGTCTACACTATATATGTGTGGCCATTACAAAGGAATAATCATTGCACGGTTGTCTTTGTCTTCAGCCAAATGGGAAGTACTGGTAGGCATAATGTTTCTCTCCAAAAGCCTTAGAGTTTTGAAGATTCATTGAAATGTAATTTAGTGCCCAGAAAGAAAATTACAGTAAAAGCTCGTTAATTTGCGCCTCGTTAATTCGAACTGACTGTCTCGGTCCGGCCATGGTGCATAGGCATCTGTGGGTAAACCAACTTGTTATTTCGCATGCGCATCGGCTCCTGCATCATTAATTCGAACTGCGTGCCGCCGAACTGAGCGCTGCCACATGGTGATAAAAAAAAGGGGGGGGGGGGGGCGGTACCCGCAATAAGGCATTATGACGATAGTGCTGACTGAAAATAGAAAGGGAAAAAAAGAAGTGCCGTCCCCTGGAGAGTATTGTCAGCCAAGGAAGAGCGTGCCTTGGAGTACGCTCCAAGATTGGGAGCGTACTCGCTCCCAATCTTGGAGGCCATAGAGCAGGCCACTGGAAGCCAAGCCAGCAGAAAATCCAACATGGCAGTTTCCACAATCGGGTAGCGGGGCTCGGAACGAGCGATTTAGTCTGGAAAATGAAACTTTGGGGCCTAAATTTGTCCCAAGAAATTGGTCGCAAAATTGCGTGAGCTCTATGTGAACCCTGACAATGTATTTATGAAGTCCAAAAAATCTGTCGGCAAATGTAATTGAGGCGCTCGGTGTCGGGCGCCTATTTTTCAACTTCAAGGAGGGTGAAAATGAAGCTATGCGTCACGTTTGGGCATTGGAATACAAACTGATGGCCATCACTTTCAGAGAAAAGAAGGAAAAAGTGATGACAGTTTTGCTCAATAAATATTGCGAGTTACAAGTACGTTCTAGCAACCAGGTCTCAATTCTGACTGTTTTTCAATTACTGTCATTAGTTCGAATTTGGTTTAATTCAAACTCGTTCAGCGTCCCTGTGAAATTTGAATTAACGAGCTTTTACTGTATTTTAATAATACAGGCGAACCTCATTCTTTATAACGAAGTTGCATCGGACACAAAAATACCTTCGTTATATCTGATATTCATTAAAACCATACACACACATATTGACAAAAAACAACAATCACGATCGGGTCTATGCAAAAAAGAAAATGCTACCGGGGTGCCTCCAACGGGCTAGTAAATTAAGGTCGTCTGCAGATTTTGACAAACCTGCCAATGTGAGGCCACAGGAACAACAATAAAATACATACACATGCTCTGCACCACCGCGAATGCGCAACCGAGCAATCAGTGTCATCACACGGAATCGGCGTATTGTTGATGATTGCAGTCCAACTAAGGAAAAGCCGCTGACCAAACGGGCCTGCTGCTGACAGACGTTTCAGACATGAAGTGGACTGATGTCGATCTGTACTCCACTGTACTAGAGCCATCAGTCTAGCTCGTGCGTCTAATCCCATGCTCGATTACCAGTAAGGTCTACGAGTGTGAAAATAATGGAGGCAAACCAGCATTTGTAATTGACATTTTGTTATCAAAATATATGTCTTAAGGTACATGCAAACAGCAATTTGCTTCACTCTAGCTGATACCACGTCAGATCCCGCATTTTCAATTTCGTTATAACAGGAGAATACTGCATTGAACAGAAGCATGACCAACAAAATTTGCATAATATTTACTTTGTTGTATCCGATAATTCGTTATATCCGCATTCGTTATATCGAGGTTCATATGTATTGTGTGTCCATTTATGTTCCCCCCTTTTTTTTTTGTCGCCTAATTTAATCAGTGTGTTGCTGGCTCCACACAGTGACGTTGATGGAAGCCAAGACAACGGCCTCGGTTCCTCTGAGGACGAGACACTGATCCAGTCACTGGACTCCAGTGTGCCAGAGTGGTTTTGGAAGACAAGCGCCCGAGCCTCGAGTGCCGCATCTGCGTCCGCAGCGCTGTGCACTATCCGCCCCTCTGCGGACGGTTCCGTGGCCGCCGCTGTCCCCGTGAAGCGGGAGCACAGTGACGATGACGAACACCCATTGTCCACCGAGTGCGTGACAGCCGAGTTCGAAATGGACAATGACCATGACGAAGTTGCCGAGACGTTGGGCATTGTTTATGAGCGGCCAGCTACCGCTGCTGCCTCCAGCAAGCAGCTGGCGCCCCGGCAGGCAACATGCTCACAGATGGGTCCCGGGCGTCGGCCAGTCGTGACGCCGCAGCAGAGACAGACGCTGCCACCGCCGCCGCCTCCTCCACCTCAACTTCCAGCAAGTCCCACAAGACGTCAACCCAGAGACCCCAACCCAGAGACTGGTGGTGACGGCGAAGGTTCCGGAAACCACTGCAACGAGAATGCGGGAGACGATGATTTGGCGACCCTGCGCAAGACGTTGCTCATGGAGCAGATCAGGGCCGCCCGGGAGCAAGCCCGGGCATTTCAGGCTGTTGCCTCTGCCGCGCAGGCCGTCAAAGACTGCGTTGCAAGGGCTGCCAAGTCTCATGTGCACACAGAAAAGGTGAAGCGCAGAAAGCTGACACTGCAGATCAAGAAGATGGCAGAATGACGCAGCTGGCAAAGGTGGAAAGTGAAGAAAGGATGCAGCTGATGTCTGGTCATTTCATTGCCTTGAGGATGTATCAGCGTCCAGTTCATACGTCACAAAGTAAAAATGTGCCTCGTGCCTATGGTTTTGGATTGTGGCTACGGAGCCGTGGCGGAGGTGTCCTTCTGGTGATCACATTCTCAGGGATTCCCAGCCCACCACTGGGAACAGTGTTCCGAGATTCTGATGATCATGAGTGCCCATAGTGAGAGATCCATATCTAGCTAGAAGCACTTGAGCTGTGCTACAAACTTAGTCTGGAGCCGTGCCTATTGTGCCCTTTGTGTGGTTGCTTTTAAAGTCATCCCCACAATTTCTTATTTTTTCTTCTTGTAGGCACCTTTTTGTTTCAAGTTGCTTGTCTTGTGAATTGCCTCTATGTTGCCAAGCTCTATTACTTTTTCAGTCATCATTTCGATGTTAAAAATACATTCACATTCCTCGTGAGCCTGTCAGGTTTCTTCAAGTTATCACTTGTGTAGGATTCCCTCATATTGACCATTTATTGAAAGAAGTAATGCAATGTGAAGAATAAATAAGACAGTTCCTTAGCATCTACTTATGCGACACGCAAATTGTAGGTGCTGGTGGGTACATTCAGAGACTGTTGATATTTTGACATTCCCATATCCTGTGCTCGTGGTGCCTTGAATGTACATGTGCTTTTCTAGGCATGATGCCAGTGTTTTGCTTGTGGTGCAGTGATGTTAGGAACTCGGGCCAGCCAGGAAATATGGCACTTTACTGTGTGTGTACCACCTTCACTTTGCACACAATTAACGGAGCATAATATTCACTCATTGTATAGTTAGACATCAGCCAGGAAACATGGCACTTTACTGTGTGTGTACCACCTTCACTTTGCACACAATTAACAGAGCATAATATTCACTCATTGTATAGTTAGACATACACCTCACTTGATGAAACAGAACTTTAGTTTCCCTTTAATGAACTACTTCGATTCCCTGGCATATATCTATAGAATCAAAGCTTTGAAAACCTTGGAAGGAACAAAACACAATATCTTACCAGTTAACATTGAGAAAAAGAAATTGGTTTTCTGGATACCTGTAGTGTTCAAAATGCAATGTTTTGCTAGAGCATTTCAGTGCCACTTGAGGCGTACCGCTTTCTTTTTACAAAACTTTATGCTGCCAGGGCCCTGGCATTGCACGCTTTGATTAGGTTCTGCCATATAGTGCCAGCAGCCCAGTTTACATGGCTGTTGACTGTAGCATTGATTTTGGTCAACTACTCCTGATTTGATGAAATAACCGTCTAGTGACGGCAACGTCATTAAATCAAACTAACTGTATGTAATAATTTATGATCACTAACCGTTTTGCTGAAGGTGGCTGTTTTCACTTACAGCTGATATGAGCTTAGAGCCCGCATCTTTTATTCAATGGCCCTTTGCCATATAAATCACACTTCGGGCAGAGTTCACTGTGCATGCATGCCTTAGCTTGCAATTTCTTGAAGGCTGTCAACGTGCTAAGCTGTTGCACTGCCATGTAAGCCACAGTGCATGAAATTATTAGGTTACAGAATTCATAAACGTGGGGACGCTCGACTAAGCGGCACGTTCTTCCTTTATGCCTTTTTTTCACACTTTAATGAAGCATCATGTTTCCACAACTGTCTGGTAGTATCTAATTATTAGAAGGCTAGATGTAAAACAAATTGCAATGTGTGAAGAATGCCTGTTTTACTTCTTTTAATGCAATATACAGCACTACATGACAGATGCAGGAACTTAGTACAGTCATTGACTCAGGGCTGCGACGTCTGTGTGATCTTCTTGGTAAATGTAGTAGCTCACAAATGCTTTTATCAAGACATGGCACCTCACATTGTGATATACAAAACTTAGTTGCTTGGCTATGGCTTTGGTGTTCAACACAGTCCACAGAAATTCCTTACCGGAGGAAACCAGCATGCATGTAGTCATGGCTACTCCACAAAAGAAAAATAATATTCAGGCTCAGTCATTTTACAAGGCATACAATTGTAGGACACATCATCGTGTGGTTGCACTTCCTAGGCTCATGCATTGCCTTGGAAGTTTGCATGACACTAATGATGAAATTATTTTTCCCCTCCTCTTTAAACTTCTACGTATGGGTGGGTTTCTTAAATTTGTCTAAATCTTTTAAGGAGGAGATAAGGTTGGATCAGAAGTATGCCATTTTATAGTGTTGGTTGTGATTTGGTCTTTCAGAAATGAGTTATTTATCCTGGCACTCCTCCTAATTTTGAAGGTAGTTTCATAAGATGAAGACTGCTCTATTAACATGTGGAGAATGCTGCAAATTAATGTAGAGGTACTGTTCAGTATTAGATGTTTATTAAGTGCATAGCATGTTGACTCTTAATTATTTACATATGACATGGTTGATAATCATTTGCTGTAATTCGTCCCCATTGTTGCTGAATAGGACAATGTCATCTGCAAGCCAAATGTTGCTGAGATATTCACCGTTGATTCTCACTCCTAAGCATTACCAAATCTTGACTGAGAGATTACCACTGTCGTTGAAAATAAAAGTGTACGATCATTGCATTCTACCAGTGCTAACATATGAGGCAGAAACTTGGAGATTAACAAATAAGCTCGAGAACAAGTCAAGGACCACACAAAGAACGATGGAACGAAAAATGTTAGGCTTAACGTTAAGAGACAGGAAGAGAGCGGTGTGGATCAGAGAACAAACGGGGATAGCCGATATTCTAGTTGACATTAAGCGGAAAAAGTGGAGCTGGGCAGGCCATGTAATGCGTAGGATGGATAACCGGTGGACATTAGAGTTACAGAATGGATACCAAGAGAAGGGAAGCGCAGTCGAGGATGGCAGAAAACTAGGTGGGGTGATGAAGTTAGGAAGTTCGCAGGCGCAAGTTGGAATCGGCTAGTGCAAGACAGGGGTAATTGGAAATCGCAGGGAGAGGCCTTTGTCCTGCAGTGGACATAAATATAGGCTGATGATGATGATGATGACATGGTTGATGGCTTACTGAAAGCGCACTGTGCCCGCATTCCTGCTTTAGTTCTAGTGTGAAATTAACCACAGTGTAAAATTGGAGTTGCTCTTGTGCTGTGTATCACTTTGCACTGTTCATTCCCCTATTTATGCCTTCATGAAATACCTCACATGTGTGGCTGGCTAAGTGTAGTGAATTTGTCCAAATGCTATGCAAAGAAGGTGTCAAAGTGTTTGTGAAAGGCCTTTTAGTAATTTCCTAGTGATTGCTTTACAAATTGATACTAACAGCTAAGACAGTCATTGCAGAATGTGGAGGTCGATGATAGCCATCATGACTAAAAACAGGACCAATCAAAGTGTAGAAGGGTGTTGTGACATGTACCTGCTTTAAATAAATTGTGCTGCACCATGTTTGAATGTCTTTTTGTTGTTGTTGTTGTTGTGGTTGCCTGTTCTGTGTATTTTTGCAGTAGTGCTGAATCGACTGATGATTACAGTCGGAACTACCTCACATTTCTTTGTAAGGAACAACCTTACATTACGAGGAGAAAAAGATAGACACAAGTTTTCTTCAGAGTGTGAAGCATTTGAAAAGTAGCTAGCACAGTTCTGGCAGCAAGGCTCACAATGTTTTGTATGCTAACATCTTAAGGCAGGTTGCAAATAATCCACGCATAACTGTTTTTCTGGGTTTGGGGCCTTGTACGTAGATTTGCCATGAGATATGATGATTCAGCCCTGCTGGAACTTGACGTGAAATAAAACTGGGACCTGTTTGAGCCATTTCAGAGGTGTGCTGAACGTTACAATAAGTTGGATAATACTTCTAGCACTTCTGAAGATCATTCTAAAGATAATTTTGGTTTATAGCAAAACTTTCATTGCAGACCCCTCCAGACTTTGCTGACCGTGGCTGCTGCTGCCACTGTCCTGTCAAATAGCTCATACAGAAAACAGCACTTATATAAGAAATCGGCTTATGTATAGCTGAGCAGAGGTACTCGCACTACAGATGTGTCGGTGACAGACTGTTTTCTATGGAATTATACAATGAGGCAACAAATGGTACCTTAGTGTTCTCGGTTCCAACAAATATACGCCATCAAGTGTATAAGTACTTCGTTTATTTTAATAGCAAAGATTCCTATGCCTTCTTTTCTGGGATATGGCACACCTGCCTGACCGGTTTCTTGTCGAGATTGTGCAATAGAAAAGAGGCCTGACCGTGACAGCAGTGTCATAGCAAAGTGGGCCAATCCTGGAGATTAATGTCAGGTCACGGTGGTGGAGGCCTCCACGTGTTGCCTCATAGCCACATACGGTAATCGCTGCACTGCAAAACCCTATGCACATGATCAATTGTATAGCACTCAATTAAACTCTTTACCAAATCTCTTGACATAGATTCCAATATGTGCATTGGATGTGCATAATTTTTATTGGAATTATTTTGCCGCTGTTCCTTATGTCCCAGCATATTATTTGGAGTCGTGTGATGATTGAAGAGAGACTTGTTGCCATATAATTCTGTGGCCACTGCACCGAACTTGGTTGGAAGTTCATTATCAAGAATAATCCGATACCATAAATTAGAATTGTGCGGCTGCCGTTGCAATTAGTGAGCAGCGTGGGAATGTGTACTATGGAGTTTAGAGAAAATTTTTGCTCTAGGGTCTGTGTTTTAATGCTATGACTCCAACCATCTCTTACTATATTTGCCACTGCTTCCCAAATTCAGTAGATTTATTACAGTCATGTTGTACATTTGAGCAAGTACAAAATAAGTAGCACAATAGGGTGTCCCAAAGTTAAATACTGTCAGAAGGATGCCCTATAAAAAATATAAACAATTTTAAGTTTTAGCATGCAGCAGTCAGTTCCTTACAGACATTATATAAATATAAATAGAACACGTTATACAACGAAGCATAGGAGTATACAGAAAAACTATTAGCAAAATAAAAAAGTCAAGAACCAACTAACATAACATTGCACTAGGATTTTTGTAAGTGTTAAATGGGCTTCGAGATGTGTGTTGCCCCAGGACGACAGGCAATAAGAAAGATGACTGAATGTAAGCATTACAGACTCGAACCTCGTTATAACGAAATGGGATATAACGAAGTATAAATCCCCTGAAATACCCATAGAGGTCCATATATATTTAAAACCCCGCTTTAACGAAGTGAAAGTGCCCTGCCAGTGGATAAAACGAATTCAATTCGTCTCCGAAAAAAAAAAAATACCCGACCGCTGCGCGTCGAGTACA
Organism: Dermacentor silvarum; assembly: GCF_013339745.2. Classification (NCBI taxonomy): domain Eukaryota; kingdom Metazoa; phylum Arthropoda; class Arachnida; order Ixodida; family Ixodidae; genus Dermacentor; species Dermacentor silvarum. The sequence continues at coordinate 102,544,193 of NC_051159.1, read as the reverse complement.
TCGCTTCCCGCGGGGTTCAGCACTCGTACGCCGCGGCAATTCAGAACTCTCGCGTCCCCGCGTCGAATACGTCGTCGAGCAACACTGGCCTTTCTCACCGCCACGCGTAGCTGCGCACAAGCAGCAGCTCACTATCGCTACTGTACTATCGCACTTCTACACTGACCTATTTCTCTTGCGCGTGCCTGGCTGCGCGAGACGCGCCACGCTGCGAGGCTGCGCGCGGCCGTGCGAAAGATAAGTGCATTCACTTCTGCTCGGGGCGCCGTGCAGGCAGGCGCAGCCTCTGAGATCTCCCCGGCGCAATCTCAGGGGTCGCGTGCAAGCCTGCGCGGCGGTGCGATATATTAGTGCCTTCCCTTCTTTCTTCCTTTACACGCACCGCAGTTGGGCCTGGCCTCGGAGACCTCTGCGGCGCTATCTCGGATGTCACGCCCAGGCCGTGCATTCACTTCTACCGCTTCCTGCGGCGAGCCGCGCAGGCTGGCGACTGGGCGTGGCCTCAGAGATTGTGTTGGCATCGGTGCGATCTCGGAGCCCATGAGCCGGCCGAGCCAAGCCGGCGCGGCGAAGTTCACTAGCCTCCTCGATCACACAGAGGAGCGCACTGTGTGGTGTGCCTCGTGCTGCTCGACCGCGGCGAGCGGACGTGAGTGGAAAGCGGACGCGAAAGACCATCACAGTGGAAGAGAAGGCAGCTATGTAAAGACTGTCGCGTCAGTTGCTAAGTCGCGTGTCACGCCGAAAATTATTTTGTTGTTTTAGTCAAACTTAATCGAATGCGTGGCCGTGCAGCGGTTCCGCGGGCCTCAAAGCCGTGGTCTTATTTCCATGTTGACAATTGTGCACCTCATTGGGCATATATTGCAGTAAATGGCAATAATGGATATTACGAAGTAACGGATATAACGAAGTAATTTCGTTTCCCCCGTCAATTTCGTTATAACGAGTGATGAAATAATTGGGAGCTGGAAGTATGAACGCGTCTTAATAATTGCGCGAATTCTAAAAGAATCTTTTGAAGCACTGATGTGCCATGAAGATCAAATTTGAGGTGCCTATCAAGGGTTACACCAAGACACTTGTGCCTATGAAGTGTTGCCCTGATTCTATTAGCAATTACTTTTGCGAATAATAAATGCGAAGCATTTCTTGGCGAACATTTGCTACTTTGATAGTATCTATCTATCTATCTATCTATCTATCTATCTATCTATCTATCTATCTATCTATCTATCTATCTATCTATCTATCTATCTAGCCGCCTACGTCTTTGTGCTCTCATGGTCATTTCGTTAACTTGGTATGTACCAAGATTGGCATACTATGACAAGAGTATATGACGAACATAAATGATATGTCATGACATGCGTGTCATGTAGGTCATGAAACAGCCGCTTACGTCTTGGTGCTCTCATGGTCGTTTCGTTAACTTGGTAGGCTCCCTACACACTCCTTCGCACAACATCGATTCCCACAGCACGTGGGATCTGCCGGGTTTTTTTTGTACGATACTGAAAGCAAGCTAATGGGCCTATAATTCTTCAGTTATTTAATATCTCCCTTCTTTTGGTATAATATGATGCTAGCATTCTTCTAAGTCCTCGGTACGGAAGTGATGAGGCATGGCGAATAAAGGGTCGCAAGCATATTGAGTATAATATCCCCTTCATCCTTTATCAAATCAGTTGTTATTCCATTTTCTCCTTCCGCTTTTCCCCTGGGCATACGTTCAGAATCAATTCTAAATGCATCGCTAGTTGCACGCATGGAACTTCTGTATCTTGTTCGTCACTACTTCCAATCAAGGTTACTTGGTTGTTCTTGGTACTGTGCCGTTCAGTATAGAATTCATCCGCAGCTATACAATCGAAATTGCGGTTGACATTTCCCTGCTCATGTTTCACTACATGTATCGTGTTCTATCAAATGCCAAGTTTCCTTTCTGATTATGTACTTTCCCTATTTTTTACTCTTTCCCGAATCTTTCTGATGTTATAATTTCGAATATCACTTATTTTCTTCTTTTTCATCAGCTTTGGTAGTTCAGCCAATTATATCTGATCTCTAGAGCTACTTTGGTGCTTTTTCGTTTCTTTATTGAGTTCTTTGTTCGTTGGGAGAGCTTGCCTATTTTCTGTCTTTGCGCTTTCTCCAACTTCAATTGTGGCCTCGGAAGTTGGTTTGTTTAACGTAATTGTAGCGGCAACCCGCTAGGTGGAGAGAAGTAATTAAATGGAAAATGAGACATCCACCCAATCGTAGCAGTTGCTACAAAGGAAACCCATACGGGTTCCTCGAAAGAAAAGCCTCGCAGTTGAAGAAAAATTCGTCCTGCTCCGGGACTCCAACCCGGAACTCCAATTTATTTTCTTCTTTTCGCCGTGATGTAACGTAGAACACAAAACGGAGCCCGATGTATTATAAATATATCTTGAAAAAGCATAGGCTTGGGAATGTTGGTAATCCATAGTAACCCATAATTTAAGGAGAGCGCCCATGCATCCGGGAAACAGATGCACAGCCATCTGGCACCCCGTATCCTGATGCATGATCGCATAAAATATCTCACTTGCTGATTGCATATCGCTATCATGTCCGTGATGGCGCGTTTTTCGGACCTTGCCGATTACAGACGTCGCTTGGAAATCCACCGGAAGTCTCCATTGGGATGTGGGACGTGTGGGTCTTTTTGGGAAGTTCATTGGACTTTTTGTGTCGCCTGGGAAGACCTCATACTTTTTACAAAAGCTGCTTTTATTAGTAAAGCTTTTGTAGTTTTTTTTTATTGACTAGTTTCACCGTAAGGACGAAACATTGAAATCAGTTGGTAGCAAGGTTTAGCGTAGCGCTGCACGAGCAGAGACAGCGGCCTCGCAGCTACCAGGCGTCTCACAATGCTGGCATCGTAAGGAGTGCCGCCATACGGTCATTGTAGATGTTGATGGTGCACAATATGAGAATGAAGGAAAACTGTCGGCTATTGTAGCTTGAAGTTAAATGTCCGATGGGCTCAGACCTGCAGTATGTGCCACGGTGTGGTATGCACATGCAGCTGCTCAGCAGTAACGCTATAGAGTTTATGTGCAGAGAGAGAGAGAGAGAGAGAGAGAGAGAGAGAGTGATTGGGACGAGGAAGAGGCCGCATTTACGCTGCGCAAAGTGGAACGATCCCTTTGTCTTCGCTGCAGAGCCGACTGAGCATAGTCCACAAAAATTGTGGTTGATCCCTCTTTCATAGGAATTGGTAGAACACGAAAGTGAAACGAAAGTGCATGTTTGCTTCGTGAACTCACCGTACGCTGCAGAGAAAGGCGCACGATTTGCGGGCCGGCGACCGTGTTGCAGGTTTGCTTGGCGCGCGGCGTCTAGCTGCCGAGTCGCTTACATTACAAAGCATACATGGCGGCGTATCAACATAGTAACACTATTTAGTCATGCATTAGCGAAGGTATAGCGAAGGAATTGCGCCGAGTATATGTATTGAAGCGATTGCAAAGCTTTGGGTGTATACATTCCAGGCAATGGCACAACAGACCACTAGGGTTTCCGAAGGGTATGAGAACTCTCTCATAGATTCCCTATCTGTGATGTGATCTGTGAAGTTTCGTGTATAGTCACTGGTCATTTAAGGACGAATCTTTCACTGTCGTCTGAAAGGTGACGACGGCTGAAAACCATCATACACCGAAGAGATCCATGCAGCAAACTTTCTATTGACCAAACGCCCGGTTCGCTTACCTAAACCATGTTACATCGAGGAAATTCGCAGAAATGCCGGTGTTTTATAGACCGCCCCCAATCTCCTTATACTCTTGAAATAACACATTAAGAAGCACATGCATATCATTAGGAACTGTCGGTGGCGAGTTTGTCCAAATGGACGATTGTTTTAAGAGACGAAAATAAACTCGTTTTCTGAGAGCCTTTCATTTATGCTCACTTTGTTTTTCTCTCATAAAAAATAAATAAAAATACAGCAAACGTTAAAGACTTCGCCGTCCGTTTTCCTGTTTTCGCCGCGTGCCTTTGCTCAGGGCGGTCTCGTGACGCTGAACTTTATCTGTAAGACGAAGGAGTGCAAGTAGTTGCACTCCCTGCTGCTTCACTTCCTGCCGCAGTGTGGTCTCCCGCGCTTCCTCCGCTATTCAGATACAGACCCTCCTGGTTGAGTCGGACTGCGGCATGCTTTATTTCTTCTTTTTTTACATTTTTTTCTCAGGCAAGACGCTTTCTCTGCGTGCCTGCGAAAAGTCGAGAAATAACTCATTTTGGTAAACTGACGGATGGAGACAGCAGACGCATCGCAACCTTTTGAGGGACGTGCTTTTGACTTTCACAGATGCTTTGCGTTTGACTTATTATTGAATGCTCAGCTCTTCCTAAAACATCAGAAATATACTCCAAAGCACGTTCATTACTGCAGCTGTAGAGAAAGTCATTATTACTTTTTAAAAAGCATTGGCAGATGTATACCAATCTCAGCAACCGATACATCAACAATAGCGAATCTGTATAAGCGTGTTCTTGTGCCCTTCGGAAGTACTATATGGGTCTGTTTTGCCACTGTTCGAAATCTACCCAGGACTAAGCAATTCACTGTATCCGGTGCAATTCCATCGGTATACCCGAGCTTTTCCAAATGTGTCACTAAATCCGAACTTAGTACTTCAATATATCTTCTGCGTTATATCCGACGCGGGCGTCTGGCTGCGTGTTCCAATGGAATCGTATGGCTGCGTTGCAGGCTTATCTTTGACAGACATTTGATACTGACCTCGCCGTCATCTTTCACCGCCGTAGCCTTACAAACACTTACAAGCTGACCTCCGTCGTGGAGCCGGTAAAACGCGACGTGAGAAACAAAATTTACGGATTATTTATTGGCTAAAAAATTCAGTGGTGATTTAGCGGTAAATGCGAAAAAACAATCCGTTAACATTATACGTCGCACCTATTTGAGGTCCTGGATACGTGAATTACACTCAGTTCACCACATTGCTTGTTTCAGGAGCTCACTCGACACACGTCCTCTCGCTGTGGCCGGGGAAGTGCAACTGACGGTGGTCCGGAGCAGTACACACACACACACACACACACACACGCACGCACGCAAAGACCTCTACCACCGGCTTCACTCCTAATCCTAAAGAATTAAAAAAAAAAAAAAATTGGAGGACGCTGAAAGCTTCGCTTTTAAGAGTAGAACGCGAACGCGATAGCATTTAAAGATTCCTGGGTACTTCTCACGCTTCCCGGCAACTGCAGCTTGTGTAACCGTGATGTTTACCGGGAAACGCTGGCGGCGAGCGCTATGCACGAAAACGAACCCGACTTTGTTCCGCGCGTCCCCTGTGAGCGAAACGTTCTCAGAAGCTTTCTATCGGCGTGGACACTTCCAAGTGCATGCGACGACAACGACACTCGCCCAACCGCGCGGTCAAAGAGACGGGCTGCGGTGACTCAACATACACGTGTCGCTCGACTCGCCAGCTGGCGCGTCCTTTGCGTAGAGGCATTTTGTTCTCTCCGCACACGCACCGTTGTTCCGCATACGGTCGCGTTTTATCGTCCAACGGAGCGGCCTCCACGCGTTTTATGTTACCACCGTATACGTGGAATGGACAGGTATCCGGCCGTGGAGCGGAAGGCATTCGCACCTGTTCGCCGTCCCGAGTGCGTCTGCTGCGCCAACCCCTCCTACAGTAGCAGCAGAAGCAGCTTCGCACTCGTGCGCGTGTGTGTCACTGGATGCTGCAGGAAAACGTTGGCTGCAGCCGCTTAATTGGTCTGCGCTTTGAAGATGTGTGCAACCGGGCGTCGACGAGGGTTTTGCCTCGCCGCTCTCGTCTCCCGCTTCCGGCTTCCGGCGAGAGCGGGTGAGGGGGGGCGAGTACGGCGCAACGGCTGCGGGCTCTTTTGCGGGGTGATATGAGCGCGCGAAGTCAACGTGGCCGTCGACAAGCTCGGGGTGCGCGCTGCGAGTTCACTCACCGCCGGTGGTCAGCGAGAGTCGAAGATGGGTGCCGTGACCTCGCCTCGGGAGGCTGTTCTTCAGCTGGAGCCGCTCATGTGCCCCTCCAGCGAGTGTGACCCAAAGTCGGCGCAGGGTATGCTAGCCGGGATATTTATTAAAACGCATTACGCGCGCACCGAGGCGGACGCAACAGGGCCCTTGTGTTGGGTGCTTTTGTCGCGCGATCATTCGGAATTCGAGAAGCGTGTCAACATTGCTGTTTCGAAGATTGAGGTAAAGTTAAGCGTAAGAACGGACAGCGTGCGAGAGGAAACAGACAGGACAGACTTCTCAGTCAGCTGTTTTCTTGCTTTCAACCATGTCTGAGCCAGAAAAAAAAAGAAAAATAGAAAAAAAGGGGGGGGGGGGAAGCTAATTTTGTAACATTTTTGTGCAAATTCGTACCTGTTTTTTTTTTGCCATTTTTGTTTACTCTATCTGCCGCTTGCATCACTGCATCTATATTTGTAACTATCCCGTGCTCATTTAACTGCGCGGATATGCCCTGCGGGTGTCCTTCAGTCCACACTAAGTCTGGTTACGCGACTTGGCATCCTCTGGCGTGTGCAGTACTTGCATGTAAAATATTAAGTCGCAATGCGAAACGAACCATGCTCTCGGACTCCTGCGGCACCGCAATGATCCGAAGGTTTAAGCCAACTTTGCTTTGATGTCTCCGAACATTTCTAACCCGACTGAGGGCCCAAAACGGTTCATTATCCTTGTATAGCCACGCTGAAATAAAAACAACCAGGACGTGTGCTCTTTAGCACGGGAGCTGCTTCATATATACCAGCTGTGTTTATGTATTTATTGAGGATCAAGCTAACATTTCTACGCTAATTGTCGCCTGAATACGCACATCTTCAATTTCGGCACTACTGTACGTCGTTGTCGTGCGTTCTGTGAACTGCGCATCTTTTAGACTACGACCTCACTATAGTATGTATGAAATTATATATACAGTTGGAAATAAACGCTCACTCTGCTTCGTTGTATATATATATCGCCCGCAAAATGCGGGCAGCACTGAGCGCTTGTTCACTTTCACGCTTTATAGACATATTCAAGATGAGAACATTGGAAAGTGCGCTCTTTCAATGTAATTGTATACATATCAGAAACAGAAAGGTCTGTTTAGAACGAACTTCAGAATGCGCAGGTGGGACTCGGAACGTGATTTATCGCCTGATTACGCACACCGTACGCACACAGGTGTTGACGATCAGCCGCGGTGAACCAGTGGCTGTGGCGTTCCGCTGCTGAGCACGATGTCGCAGGTTCGATTCCCGACCGCGGAGGCAGTATTGCGACGGGAGCGGGTTGCGAAAACGCTCGTGCACCGAGCTTAGTGTGAACGTTAGTGAATTACCAGTTGGTTAAAAATTTATCCCAAAGCCTTAACTCAGCGTCAAACTGTATAGTCCTTATGTTGCTTTGCGGCGTTAGGCTTGTCTATTAAAGGGGCCCTGCAACGCCGTTTTCGGGTCACCATATTTTGCTCTAGATCTATTCTCAGCATCTCATAGAACACGGGACAAAACGAATTATGAAAAGTTGACCCACGCAAACTCAAGTTATAGGTCCGAGAAATTTCAAAATACATGCAAGCGAAATGAGAGTTACCCTCCACTCGAATTTTCGCGGCTTTCAGGTGCGCCTTTCACTCTCCCATGACGTCATATGGTGCACCCAATTACAGTGTACTAGAAGGGGGCAGTGGGCTTACTCAGCCGCTCCTCTGACGCAATCAGCGTCGCATCCAAGAGGTGGCGCCACTGGCAACTTCAATGGAAGCTTTGCTTGCAGAAGCTTTGATTTTCCTTGCGTTTCTGACGGTTTCAGTTCGAAGCAGTTCACACTCTTATTTGTTTTTAATTTTGACATACTTGAGAGTCTTTACATATCTTTAGCAAGCACTATATTTGTTTAGGCCACATGATATTTGCCATAATAGTACCTTGTGGAAAAGGAAGATGGCAACTCTTGGGCAATTTGCTGCCTATCCTAACTCTTAAACCTTTTTTGCAAAGAGCTCGTCGCTGACGAATTTTGCTTATGTGGAAGGGGCCTTCGAATTTTCCGAATTATCGGGCAATCGTAAAAAAAAAATTGAAAGAAAATTTTGAATGAAAGGGACGGTGACCAAATATACGGTTTCATGCCGTGTCGACTTAATGTAAAATTTTGTCAGACAGAAAACAGTGCGCACATACTACCCAGCTGGGCTGAAAAAAAAAAAAAAACCCATCAGGCATGCTAACCAGGTTTGTGCCTACTGCCTTTGCTTAGCCACAATGAATTTGTATATATGGCTTCAATATTTTATTGTTCCACTTTAGTTGTTCCATGCTTCACAGTAGCCTTCTGCGTTTATTAATAACCATCATTACGCTGGCACACATTTATTAAATCAAATCAGGTTGATTTTTTTCATAAATAAATGGAGGGAGGCCTGAACAAAAAATGTGGTTGATCCCTCTTATATAGGAATCGGTATAGAACACGAAAGTGAAACGTGTCTTCACAGAAGTAGTGTAATGTTTATTGCACATTGATATATAATGTCTATTGGTGTTTTGTGGCTAAAGCGCCCTTAGGCGTTGATGCACCTACGCTGACGCCTGGTGGCACGTCTCCTCCATCACGACTACCAACGTCGATGACCATGAGCAACCGTCGTGCATATGGAAGCTGCACTACGCTGCACACGCTAGCACAACGCGAAAGACGAAGCACGTAACTGACACACTAATACAACGCGCAAGACAAAGCACGTAACTGAATCGTCACCGAGTCAAATCAGCGCGTACAGCGCGTCGTAATTGCAGCCTCCGCGTTCAACTTCAGAAACATTTTCAGAGCTAATTGCGGAGGCCACGCTCCGCTGTGCTGAGTACGGTGAACGCCACCTAAGTGGCGTTGGTAGTGCTTCTTGATGCCAGCGTCCCTTCGAATGCTGGCATCGAGGCGTCGTAGTGCTGAGACCACCGAAGCGTTCACTGTCGGTGCGCGTTAGTGTCATAATGCAGTACTTCTCTTTTCTGCTCGTAGGCGGCGGCACCGCCCCGAGCGCGGGTACACGGAGGAGTGTTAGATATATAAGGCGCCTCTGTGTAGCTCTCTGCAAATGCGTTTGTGGCGCAATGGGTTAAACGCTCGGCGATCTATCGTCGCGGACCGAGAGGTCGTGGGTTCGATTTCCAAATTTTGCATGTTTGTGGAACTTTTTCTTCTGGTTTCTTTCTTTGTATTATGTTCTATGACGTATTTCCGTGACGGAAATACGTTATAGAAGTCTTGGTGGACCCCGGCATAAAACACTTTCGTGTTAAAAGTGAAAACTAGTTCACTTGACAATTAGGCTCAGGCCTATGCTTATGTACAGCTATATAGGGGTAAGCAAAATGAAGATAACAGGGCTGTTGCTGACACAAAGCTTTTATTTGCAAGTACAGCAAGCCATTGTTTCATGCACTTCAACTCATAAGCAACGGTTCAACTTCAGCTGCTTGGCCCTCTGCCGCTTTCCTGCCTTGTCACAGTTAATTCCTTTCACATAAAAATGCAGACGTGTGACAATGTAAAAACTAATTATTTTAGCTGTGAGGCTAAAAGCGTGCACATTGCAGACAACTTCGAGGGGGAGCTTACTCTTAACAACTGCCAGCATGTCCATAACGCTGTCAGAGTGTGGCTCACTCTGACAGAAGCATTCTGTGAAAAGATCCTCTATAGCTTTTTCACGAAGCCATACAGCTGACTGGAGGTATAAAGGAGGCCTCCTTGGTCACAAAAGTTTGTTAGCCGGGCGTGAAAACTTTCGCCTGGTGGCGTCATAGTAAGCAGCTTTATGCATTCTTGGCATTTTGTGCTAGAATTGACAATACACTCCCGCGCAACATAGCCCGCAATATGTTAAGTGAGCCTCGAATCGCTTCTGGCCACGTGCTGGTTATGGTCGTTTTAAACCCGCAGGCCCTTGCAATGCTGGGGTACCACGTTTTGTGTGGCCTCTGTGGCAGTAGCGCTAGCAGCAGTTTGACTGCACTCATTTCGGTCACATGATGCTTCGAGATAGTCAACTTCCAGTAAGGAGGCCAGTGTACCTTCCTCGCAGTTTCCTTCGCTAACTGACCTAACTAGACCGTAAAAAGAAAGACAATTCACAGTGAGCAGGAACTGCGGTGGACATGAGCGCAAAACGTGGCTCGAAATGGAGCTCGCATACTGCGCTCGTGTCGTCCAGGGGCTTGTCAGCTCTGTGGAGGTTTTTTTCCCACTCTTTCCGCCTATTTTTATCCTTCGGGACGCCAAACAAGGACAACTTCGGCTCATCCTTCACGTAAACATAGCCTGTTTGGCACCCAGGCGAGTAACAGTGATTTTGTCGATGCCGCGGCATGGCTCAGTTACTGCAAGGCATACTAATCTCTTGCAGGCTATGTGGGAAAAAAACACTGAATGAAAAAAAAAAAAAACCCTACGTGACGACGTCCAGAAAAACAAAAACAAAAAAAAAAACAACGCAGCTCTGCAACTCCAACGAATATGATCGGGCACTGGGCGGGCACTGGGCAGCTGCGCCGTCGCACCCACGCTCCATTGAAACTGACGCCAGCGCTGCCGCTCGGGCTATCGGAGAAGCTCATATCTGCGACATTCATGGAGCCACCGCATCGCATAGCCTCCGCCGGAGAGTAAGCCCACTGCCCCCTTCTAGTACACTGTAACCCAATTATCGGAAGTCGGCGCGCCATGGTTGCCAAGCCTGCTCATCCTGTTGATTGCGTTCCATGGACTCCACAATCGTTCGGCGCGCGGTGTTGTCTCGTTGGTCACGGCGTCACTTTTATGGTTACGACAGCTTCCGCAAGGTGGCCGTAGGCGCGCCAAAATGCTTTGCATGCGGTCCGTCATTTCCAACACCTTGCCCGGGCTGCAGTGTACTAGAAGTATGGGGTAGTGGGTTCAGGAGAGGGCGCGCGCCATACGATGGCGTGAAGCGGCGAGTGTTAACAGGTCCCGGATGTATGCGGCGGCGCTGCGGTAGCGTGGGCTGTAAGCTCGGCATTCCCGGCACGGCGGCCACGTGTTGCTTTTGCTTTGTTTGCGTCGCTGTGCTGTGCTGCTGTGCTCTCTGACCTCGCTTGCCGAAAGAAGCAACCCACGTTTTCTTCGCTGTAAAAGGGGTACGACAGATGCAATGCCTGGCCGCAGGCGTCAACGTCATTGCTTCGCTCCCGGGTGCAAGACAGGATACCAATGGACGAAAGGCTGACATTGATAACTGACATTGATAAACTCATCGAGTCAGGTAACCTGTGATTGGCAGAACGCAAGCTACATCGTACTTCTTTTGAACAGAGTGGCTATACATCATAGAAAAAGTGATGACCGGCTGATCCACTACATGGCAGGTTATGTAGCGCGCAAATTTATTGCTCGCTATGACTATGTAGAATGCAAAAACTTGCTTCGGCAAGGACCAAATGAGATATCCGAAGACGATATGTTCACTGCTATTTGTGACAAAGGAGGGTTGCTTTACCCGTCACGTGTGCTTTTCTTAACAGTAAGAAAGTTGGAGAATGTGTTCACTACTTTCTTCAGCCAGGAAAAGCTGTGTAGCAACAGCATAGTAGATGTCATGCTGTTGGGGAACTCTCAGATTTCATATGGTGTAGGGGGCGGCGAGCACTCCGAAGTGCTTACTGCCAGCATAGTGAAATTTTATGTCCCCACAAGGCTTCACTTCTATGTAAAATGATTTAATGAGTCACAGGAAGCGCGTAGGAAAAAGAACTTTCATGCAAAGATGAGTAAGTGCTCATAGTTGTTTCTCTAGCCTATGTTCAGTGCATGAAAACCAGGAAGTGCTGTATAAACAGAATATAATGATGTACATTTGAGAATTGGCAACACCTGTATAGCTTCAAATAAAGAATTGTTGTGTTCTCGAAAGTTTTCTTTTTTTGCATTCAGCCATGTTTAGAAAGCATGCAGACGCCCATTTTTTTCCACGCCAGCGCTTTGGCTTCTTCTGAGGGCAGAGAAATATGTTAAAGCCGTTAACAGCTCAATGCATCAAGGGAGCTCAATATAAATCTATGACGGCACGAGAACCACGGAGGCAACTACAAGGTCGCATCGCCAGGCCTTTGCGAACCTTGAAGAATCGTCAGTTACAGGGAATCATAAAAATGGTTTATTCAGAAAGAGAAACATAACGATGTAGCTTAACCTAATACTTCTCTTCGGTGGTTTCTAACAAATCCTGACCGCACCTTTCGACAAAATTACAGAACATGGTTGAAGCTTTAAAATTGTCACGTTTGCGATAACCAGTTGTCACGCACGAAACGATATAAAAACAAAACTGAAATAGGATCGTCTCGGTTTATTCGTGGAACGCCCCAGTAATAAATTACATGTACCGACGCCGCGAGTCCGTGCTGGGCTGCATTCGAAAATCGGCTGTTCCATGTTGGCATCTTGGCAGTCGCAGTGTTTCCTGCGTTAGGTGGTGGTCGTTCAAAAGCCAGTAAGCCCGGCAATTCCTGTAGGCGGCGGCAGTTACTTACGTGACATCCACTGAGATACAGAGCGACGATTCCAGGCCGCGATGCTGGCTCTTTATTCTATGATGCAACGAGTACCGCGAGTTTCATACAGCCCATGCTCTGCTGGCGCCACCTCGCGCCATCAATGTGAGAAGCCTTGCTTGCGGGCGCTCCATGAGCCCACTATCCCATACTCCTAGTACACTGTACCCGGGCTGTGCAATACTTAAAATCGACGTAAAACGAAATGTTGTAGCCTTTTCTCGCAGTACTTGCAATATCGTGTGAACGCTAATAGCACATTACATTTTTTTTTTACGAATCATAATAGCGGCACTCTCCCACGTCACTTCCTGTGTACGAAATACACAAAATCGCCGCGTCGAGGCGATGTCATCGGGGCCGCTGAACAAGCTTTCCCTGGCGCGTTGCAGGGTGCCTTTAAACCCGTGAATTAATATCGGTCCGTGTTGTCCCTTGAATACGTCGTGCGTGTAGGAGCTCACCCAGTTCTTACACTGAAGTATCACTGCGAGCCGGCCTATAGTTGGCTTTGATTCATTGTGAAATTTTGCGCTAAACAAACGGGAACAGAGCGCTTCCTAACAACCGACTTTTTTTTCTCGGGAACATCAGACTTAAATACCATACAGACCTGCGCAAGACATCTCAGGATTCAGGCTAGGGCGCATACAGCAATCTCGTGAATTTTTCTGGAAATTATAGACACGAGGAAAGTAGCGACGTCTCTTTATATAACATAGCAATGGGTGGGTGACTCACACAGTCTTCTTTTGGCTGTGAAATGTAAAATGATTCCACGATTTCCCCCGACGTTTTATTACAATGTTTGAAAAGAATGGCTGTGTTGTCAGAGTAGGGCGTGCATGCACACTCGTTACAATGCTAGGCCAAATGTGTGCTATAGGCCCATCGATTGCTATGTTAGATAAAGTGATGTCGCTACTTTCCTCCGTGTCCATAACTTCTAGACAATTCATGTGATCGCTGTGTGCACCCTACATGGAATCCTGAGATGCTTTGCGCAGATCTGTGTGGTATTTAAGTATGAGGTTTCCGAGAAAGTAAAACCAGTTGTTAGAAAGCGCTCGTCCTTCCTTGTGTATTTTTGTTAGTTCCCGTTTGTTTAGCGCAAAATTTCACGAGAACTTACACTAAAGAGCTGCCGCCGTAGGACTCGTGACAACTTTAGCAGATGATTTTGGGAATGACATGTCCATGTTGCCACCGATCGTCATAAATTTTATTTTACATTCGCGATTTAATTACCACGTGTATCTGTTTTATGTGTTTTCTCTGTGTGGTTGTCACGTATCTAGCCAAGCCTTGTACGCATATCATGTCGTCCCTTTTAATGCATCTGTACAGAAATCACGGTTTCGTATTTGTCCCATGATGTAGTTGTACAGGGATTTAACAAGATGTAGAGCATACAGCTACGTTGTCTTTAATGCAATTTTGCAGCGAAATAATAATATAAACAAAAATGGAGGCGGAGAAAAATATTTCGGGCCCTTGAACCATAAAGTTCTGCTTCTCGATTTCAATTTACATGTATTGGTCTTACTCTCCCTTGCAGTTTCGGCTCTAGGTTTTAGCCACAAGGATATGTTTCACGCCGGTTTCCTTCGAAATACAAAGCGTTTACCAGATTACTCTTTTTTTACTAGATCCTATTATGTTTCTTCCAATTTTTTTTTTCGGTCGGAATCGTCGAATTTCTCTATTTCTCTTTCACATGCAATTTTCCATTCGTGTAGTCTGAATACTCAATTATGCACCATTCTTTTGTTTCTGTCTCTTAGTTTCATTCCTGTGGTTATTAATAACGTGTCATTCCTTACAACTACCCGAGACAAAAGTCATGGCTCATCCCTCATTTATTTATGTAGATGTAGAGCCTTGGAGTTACATCTACATGCCTGCTGTGTTTAAGTATCATCGTCGTCGTCTTCGACGGTTTTGCAGACACTACCATCCCGGGAAATCAGTTCCTCTATTTATTTATTTATTTATTTATTTATTTATTTATTTATTTATTTATTTATTTATTTATTTATTTATTTATTTATTTATTTATTTATTTATTTATTTATTTATTTATTTATTTATTTATTTATTTATTTATTTATTTATTTATTTATTTATTTATTTATTTATTTATTTATTTATTTATTCATTTATTTATTTATTTATTTATTTATTTATTTATTTATTTATTTATTTATTTATTTATTTATTTATTTATTTATTTATTTACAGAATACTGCGGGCCTTGATAGCCCTAAGCTGGAGGAAGAGTTCAGCAAAGAGAAAAAATACATCTGAGTTGCGAGCATAGGCAGCGAGGATATATGGGAAGAAATAAGCGTTTAAATAGTAAAAAACATTAGGCAGAAAGCAAAGCAAGCAAACAAACAAACAAACAGTGTCAATTAAAACAGTATTAACACCATTAACACGCCCTGACAGCGTAACCAAACCGACAACAAGGAACCACACAGGTGTATTGTAACTTAAAGGGGCCCTGAACCACCGTTTATCGAAGTGGAGAAATGCATTTGAAGTTGAAAAAAAGGCTATTTCAGGAATACTTTGGTGCAAAAAGTACTTCAATGCGTTCAGCAGAAGCGGAGTTATTCGCAATCAAACACGCTCTTCGCCGTGCTCCCGCTCCGTTGTGGGCCGAGCGGGGCGTGCCCACAACGCTCCGCCTACTGCAGGTCACCGTGGCGCGCAGTTGAAATTTATTTTGGATGTAAACGTAGACGCCACAACTTCCGATTGGTAGTACTTCCAAAATCGTTTTGTAATGCTGACTGGGCCGCGAGATCAGCGCATTCCCTTCCGATTTTGGCGCCTACGACGCGCCAAACGTAGTTGACCTCAGCGAGTCGCCGTGCGCTCAGCCAGTGGACTTGTCGCGGCACCCCGCGGCGGCCGCTGCATCTACGCTACATAGCAGACAACGGCTACATGCGTACGCACAGCGTTTGTTTTGTACACGACAGGGCTTGATTGTGTGCTCGCGCTCATATGCTCCAGTCGGATCGTGCTACGTGGTGCGGACCGGCTTTGTCCTTCACCAGCTTGACCGACGGATAGTCGCCACATCCAACTTTCGCATTTTGAAGCTCCATCAATAGTCTGCCAAGGCGTCTAACGAGGAGTGTCCAGGAGTGAGCGCGCGCTGGCAAGCGTGCGCGTGGGCGGACCTTAAGTTTCGCGTGGTTCGAGGCTAGTTGAGCGTTCAAATCTAGTCGAAATTAGCGAGACCCGACGGCTACGACACCGATAAGCAGGGTGGCCAAATTCGAATTCCTGCGCGCGCGGCCGTGGCCGAGCGTGAGAAGATGATAGTCGGCTTCTTGCGGATTATTAGGGAGTTTTAGTATAGCGGAAAACAGGAAACGCAAGGATTTAGCGCTAGCGTTGCGTGCTGAACTGCGCACGCGCAGAACGTAAACGTAGCCAGAACTCTGACGTACGTACGCTATTTCCGGAATATAGCGTTCAACGCTAACGCACACAAGGGATTCCGTACGTATACGGCAAGATGGCGGCGCCTGTTGAAGCGAGAGCCGCCCACTTCGGATCTATCGAGTCGTCGGCCTGCACTGTTCGGCTCATTCGTTCCCCACTAATGCCCTTGTTTGCTTTAGATTGTGTGATGATGCTTCGACAGCGGCGTACAGGTGACAAATGGGCGTTGTTTTCGATATACGTTCTCGATTAGCGGCGGAGTAGGCTTAACGAGAGGGTTTGCTCATGTTTTCTCATGTTTGCTGTATCCACCTCGAGATGGCGCCCAAGTATTTACGTTAGCGTTAGCGTTTTGCTCCGTTCCGCTATTCTAAAACACTACCTTGCACCGCGCAGTGCAGCCTTTCTTTGCGTTAGCGTTGAGTCGCACGCTAACGCTAACGTAAGCGTTTTCCGCTGTACTAAAACTCGCTATTAAATTCGAAAGCAGATTTTCGCTTACTACAGACTGTTTATTAAACTGCGTCAATAAATATACGCAGTAGCAGTAGGAAGAAGCGCACTGATCCAAACACCCTTCTCATTGATGATATTAGCCAATAGCAGCCGCGTATAGGAATCTACTATATTACGAAATAAAGCACATAGGAAATAGTGAGGAGCAAGCTTCTGTTGAAAAGAAAGCATTTGAAAGAAAGGTGACTTCGCGCTCCGCTTACGAGCTCAACGCGCCGCGCATGTGCACGACTGCAAAACTTGGCTGAGATGTTCACAGCAGCGTATGCTATCCGCGTACTATGTTTTTTTCACCAACCCCGAGGGGTGGTTCAGGGCCCCTTTAACAAGCTCAATAGTTTGAGTGCTCTCTGTTAAGGCTGGTCAGCACATCGTGCCTGTTCTTTATACTATCGTGCAACTTCCGTGCAACAAGCTCTCACTTGAAGGCATAAAGTTTCTGAATGTGCCGCCGATGCTTTTTTCTTTCCCCCTTCCCTCATTATATCCCGTCGGCGGCACGTCGAAGCGCAGCCGAAGCAAACTTCTTCCCGCTTATGCTATATCCACGCATTCCTTGAAGGCTGTGAGGCAGGGAACTGTTTTTGCTGAATCAGCTATCGGGCGTCTGATTGATTGTTCTCGCTATGTAGTCAGGTCAATTTAAGTGCGAGACGGAGCGCTTCAACGTATAGTTCAGTTCAGAATTTTCTCTTATAGCATCTAGCGATCTAACGATTTTGTTGTGCCGTCTCAGCGATTATCAGAAACCTTGGCGGTCCCCCGTGGTAGTGGAATTACGAAACTCTCCGCTCGATGTTAGCCTACGTCTTTTGATCCGAACGTTCCTATGTGAGAACTCGGCGCTTCCAAATTACAGCAGTTAACCAAGAACAACTACTTTTCAAACTCATGTCATGGCCAGGATGACCTCCTATCGGATACCGGCCACGGCGGCCGCATTTCGATGGGGGCGAAATGCGAAAACACCCGTGTGCTTAGATTTAGGTGCACGTTACAGAACCCCAGGTGGTCCAAATTTCCGGAGTCCCCCACTACGGCGTGCCTCATAATCAGATCGTGGTTTTGGCACGTAAAACCCCATAATTGAATTTTAGTTTTTAAGGATGACCTCCGAACCTCCGAAAGTTGCAGCGTTTATGGGTGCTAACTTTCGGCGCGGAAGGATCGGTTGTTGCGTAAGTGATGTCTGTGAACTCAGCGTTGTCGCATTGCAAGACGCGATTATTATAAACCAGATACACAAAGTTGGCGCAACTCCGTGAACGTTGTCATTGATATATACGCAGAGTGTCCCAACTATAATGCACCAAGGTTTAAAAATATGCAAATGCCACATAGCAGGACAGAAACAAGATAATGATGTTCGCCGTCGCTTGGAGATATTCAGATTATTTGTTGCATTCCGGCTAATTACATAATTAGTCTTAAATAATTAATCAACTTCTAAAATATCACAATTAGATGAAAAGTGTCAATAGGAAAATTGTAGAGCAACATCAAAAAACTCCCGATACAGCTTTCTGTTGCTTAGTAAGTGCTACATAAAAGTGTTTTTCCGAGTGTGAAAGAAGCCTGCGAATACAGGCAAAGTGCCTCGAGCGGCCAGTCGCGCGGCAAGTTTGCGTGTTCGTTAGCTGGATTGATCGTTTGCTGGATATATCGTATTCGCAGCATCTGATTTCGTTTCTCTCGCCGGCTGGATTCCTCGCAGTTCAGGATGCGAGTAAAAGCAACGTTCACCAGGAATTTGCAACTAAACACTAGAATAAGTTCTGATGTTTTTCATGTCAGAACCACGATATTATTATGAGACACGCCGTTATGGGGGTCTCCGGATTAATTTTGACCACAGGGTATCTTTAACGTACCCCAATACACGGTACACGGGCGTTTTTGAATTTTGCCCGCACCGAAATGCGGCCGCCGCATCCTGGATTTCATCCCGCGACCTCGTGCTCAGCAGTACAGCACCATGGCCGCTAAGCCACCGCGGCGGTTGCACCTATATCTAAGTACACGTGCGTTTTTGCATACCGCCCCCATCAGAATGCGGCTGTCAGCGGCCGGAGTCGAACCCGTGACCTCGAGGTCAATAGCGCAACGCCATAGCCACTGAACTTCCTCGACGTATAGATAGAAATTGCGACCACTTGATGAAGAGCGAGAAAGAAAAGGTCAGTCTAGGCAAGGTCCATCATGCTTGCTTTCAAGCGCAAGTCAGGTAGGCAGGCTCAATGCGCAGTCATTTGTGGAATGAAGGATACTAAAGGAACTCATCGTTATCTCCATGTAAGTGTCTGCCTGACACCTGTTCGTGTATGGACTGCTTCGGCAGAAACTTGACCCTATGGTTGAGATGGTGCCGCGTTTAAGCAGGGCAGTTTAAGGAAGGTCCAAGACGGTGACGTCCTTCGAAAACCCACCGTGAACTAACAGTGAAAGGGACACTTGCGTTGGAGCTTCGCATGTGAATGCTCCAAAGTGGGCCATGCATAGCCCGATTTCGCTTCCCCTCACTCATTTGCCCGAACAGGTCTTGAGCCATCGTCTAAACATTTTTATTATATTTCTCTTTAAGGAAGATAGTCCAGACCAACAGTTCTACGTGTAAAAAAGTGTGCAGTTAGGCAACGTGGTTCATGCATGGTGTAATGAAGCAGACGCGCCTCGTGTTTTCGGTAGCAGCTCGAAGAGGACGACCCGTTCTGTGTTTGCCAGAGAGCTAGGGCTGTTCGCTCTGCTGCTAGGCTGACGCACTTGCGCGGATATCTCTTGATGGACCAGTTATGTCTGTCATGCCTAGTTCGGCCTATGTCACTGCGGCTAGGTTTAGAAAATTTTCCCTATTACAAGATTCTACGAAACTGAAAATCCAAACGTCGGAATTTAATCATTTGTCCTTTTCGTGGGACAATAAATGGTGCCCCACACGTAAATTAGAAATCTCCAAAACAAAATTACCCTGCCGAATCCCACCATTAAATTTTTACCTATACAGGTCCGGTCTGGCACCGTCCCCTCTGTGTCCTACCTGCCAGGAACCCGAAAAAATTGATCACTTTCTATTATCTTGTCGTCGATTCAGGAATCACAGGAAGAAATTCGAATTTTCATTCCGTAAATTGGGTGTTTCTCTAACTACTCAAAATATCCTCTCCTTCGGGACTTCTTCAATGGGCTTTAGCCACAGGAACATCTGCATGGCCTTCTGTGACTATATCTGTGACACAAAAAGACTACCCAGTTAATTCTCGAAATAAATAATTGGATAACTCATTAAATCGCTAATTGTTGTTTCGAAATTATTCTAATACCACCAAAATTTTTGCTGTTTATATACAACTACAATTATTTTAATTCTGTCTCTGCCCTGTAAATCTCTTTCCAAATATTCTAAATGTTATACATCACCCTGATTTACTTTTTCGTCTAGTTTTTTTTTTCCTTCTCCCCCTTCCCTTTAACCTTTAACCGCCGGCTTCTTGGCCAATCCCCCGTAGTGGGTAAGCGCCACGGATGAGGATAAAGCAAGCTGCTGCTAGACTAGACTGATAAATATTTAATTAAATCTCATTACATTTGGTGGCGGTCACTGGGATCTCTCAAGCCACCCTGGAGCTCCGCACTCGTACGTTGCCCACCAACACCATGGCTGACGCGACCAACGCACCGACTGAACCAATGGTTGCCCCTGTCACTTGCGTCGGCGTTCTCCGTCAGCACGATCCGACCATCTTCAGCGGCACCGGAGAACATGACGCCGAAGACTGGCTGTCATCCTATGAACGTGTAAGCGCTCACAATAAGTGGGACGACCAGACAAAACTGAATAATGTCATCTTTTACCTTGCTGACGTCGCAAACCTATGGTTTAGTAATCACGAACCTGACATCTTGAGTTGGCACATTTGACACATTGACACATTTCACCGAGGTGTTTGGCCGCACCGCTGTCCGCAAGCTACGCGCCGAACAGCGTCTACGCCAACGAGCACAGCAGCCGGGCGAGACATTTCCCAGCTTTATTGAGGATGTTTTGGATCTCTGCAGCCGTGTTAATCCCACGATGACGGAGGATGAGAAGATCAAACATATTCTGAAGGGTATTGAAGATGACGCGTTTCAAATGCTTCTTGACAAAAGTCCGACCTCTGTCGCCGTACTCTTCAACCTGTGTCAGAGTTTCGACGAATTGCGCCGCCAACGTACCATTGCCCGCCAAAACGTCCCACATGCTGACTACGCGTCTCGGCCATTGCAGTTGCCGCTGGCCATACCGATCCTTCTGCTCGTCCTTCAGCTGAAGGATTTCATTCGCGAGGAAGTGGCCCGCCAGCTGTCGCTGCTCCCTCACAGCCAGGAGCCTGCCCCGACTTCGGCCGTGCAACAAGCCATCCGTGCCCAAATATCTGACGCACTTCCCCCCGTTCGCCCGCCAGCTCCTGTGGCGGCACCACTCTCCTACGCCGACTACCCGCCGCTATTCACATCTCCGACGGCACCGCTCTCTTATGCCGACTACCCATAGCGCGTCACTCCTCCGCCGCTTAACTACGCTGCCTCGATCGCAAGGCCAGTCGCCAGCGTCATATCCCGTTCTACCACTAACGCACCGGGTTCCCCTTGCTCCCGTCCACGGCAGTCACCCCAGCTTCTTCTTCGAGCCGACACGTAGCGCACGCCAAACAATAGGCCTATTTGCTTCGCTTGTGGCATTGCTGGTCACGTTGCGCGCTTTTGTCGTCGCAGCATGTCCTCGAACCATAGCACCTTCGACGAGTTTCGATACGCGCCGCAACACGCCGCAGAGACCCTTCGATCGCGACTGCCGTTCAGACAGTCGCCGTTCTCCGTCCCCACGTCGACGGTCACTGTCACCTATGCGTCTTCGGCCACCTACTGCCGAGGGAAACTGATTAGCGCAGTTCCGGAGGCAAGGACTGCGAGCTCATCGAACTTTCTAAGGCCTCAATTTTCACCGCAGAATGTCTTTGACGTCCATGTTGAGGGAGCATCCGCACAAGCGCTTGTCGATACCGGGGCCGCCGTTTCCGTCATGCATGAAAATCTTTGTCGCAAGCTGAAAAAAGTCACGACCGCTCTATCTGGCATGGCACTCTGCACTGCTATAGCGCGCAACGCATTCATGCTACAGCTGTAGGCACCGCCCGTGTGGTCATCCAAAATGTTTTGTACATCATCGAGTTTTTTTTTGTGTTGCCCTCCTGTTTCTCATGATCTCATACTCGGGTGGGACTTCCTGTCACGTCATAGTGCCATCATCGATTGTTCTAGCGCGCAAGTGGCGCTTTCGCCACTATGTGATTCACCATCGGTCGGCGCCGACCTCAGTGTTCGCAGTCTTCGTTGATGATGATACTGAGCTGCCTCCCGAGACGTCGGTGCTTGTGACCTTGTCGTGTGCTGCCGTGCCAGACTCAACTGTGGCGTTTACGCCATCTGACATGCTTGCTCATTGCAAGGACTTTTCTCCCGTTCGTCGTCCTCTGAATCCGCTTTGATACCCATCTGTAATCCGCACCGCGGTATCCAGTGACCATACTGCGCAGTGAGACCTTAGGATTTGTGCAAGCTGTAAACGTGTATTGAGGACTTTGACGTTCATGATCCCGTTTACATCTCCCGTTTACATCTGGACGCCATAACTTTCGTCTCATCAACACCGCCTTCAGCCGTTTTCGACAACGCCATCGCCGCAGACCTTTCGCCGTCTCATCACACTCAACTTTTTACTCTATACTGAACGAGTTCGTTTCTTCGTTTGACTGCAACCAACCATCCTTGGGTCGCACGACAAGTGTCTCTCAATGCCACCGACACCGATTTCCATGCCCCCTTGCGACAGCGTGCGTATCGTGTTTCCGCAGAAGAGCGCCGAGTTATCACGGAACAAGTGGACGACATGCTGCAACGCGGCGTCATTCAGCCTTCTCAAAGCCCTTGGTCGTCACCTGTCGTTCTAGTGCGCAAAAAAGATGGCTCCATCCGGTTTCCTATGGATTATCGCCGCCTAGGATTACGAGAAAAGACGTCTACACACTGCTTCGGTTCGACGATGCTCTTGATTGTCTGCAAGGTGCCGAATACTTCTCGTCTTTAGATCTCCGCTCTGGCTATTGGCAGGTTCCCATGGCTGAGGCTGACCGCCCAAACACAGCTTTCATCACTCCCGATAGCCTGAACGAGTTTAACGTTATGCCTTTCGGACTCTGCAATGCTCCCGCTACCTTCGAGCGCATGATTGATACCATCCTTCGCGGACACAAGTGGAAGACTTGTTTATGTTACCTGGATGACCTCGTTGTTTTCTCAAAAGATTGTCTGACATCTCGCCCGTCTGCATGACATACTGACCTGCCTCACTTCAGCTGGCTTACAGCTCAACCTCAAGAAGTGCCGTTTCGCTGCTCGAAAATTAACTGTCTTGGGTCACGTTGTCTCGAATAACGGCATTCTTCCTGATCTCGATAAACTTCGCGCAGTCTCCGAGTTTCCAAAGCCCACATCTCTCAAGGCCCTGCGAAGTTTCATAGGTCTGTGCTCCTATTTTCGTCGCTTCGTCCGGGACTTCGTCTTTATCATCGCACCCTTGACGAAGCTGCTTACCACAAGCAATAACATTTCCGCGTCGTGATCACCATGCGATGAATCCTTTGACAAGTTACGCGGGTTGCTGACTTCACCGCCGATTCTTCGCCATTACGAACCAACTGCGCCGACAGAGGTTCACACCGACGCCAGTGGTGTCGGCCTTGGTGCGGTCTTAGCCCAACGGAAAGCCATGAATGAAGAATACGTCGTAGCTTATGCGAGCCGTACGCTTAAGAAAGCTGAGTTGAATTACACCGTTACCGAGAAGGAATGCTAGCCATCATTTGGGCGTTGGGCAAGTTTCGTCCTTACCTCTACGGTCGTCCTTTCAGCATCATCGCTGATGATCTCCTGTGTTGGCTCTGCTCCTTGAAAGACCCGTCGGGTCGCCTCGGCCGTTGGGCGCTTCGCCTGCAGGAATATGACATTTGTGTGGTATAGACCTTTTCGTCGAGCGAGGAGGAAAGGGCGCGCGACGACCACCGTGGCGACGACCCTTTCCTCCTCTCTGGCTTGTACGAGCCGGCGCTGCGAGGCTTGAAACGTGTTGCCGGTCGCGCGCAGCGGAACGATTTGGAGGCGTTTTAGATAGTTCTAAGTGCAATTTACGGGATGTCAGTTCTTACGAGGTCGTCGGACAACCACTGTGTAGCCTTTAGGCGCAGCAGTAGCTACGTATCTGGAGATTTCTCTTGGATGTGCAAAAATGCGACGCGCATCATCAGCTGCGGTGTGTGTATGTGTTGTAAACGATGTTGGATCTATCAGGTTTTGACTCGACGAAGAGTTGTAAACATTTCCATCAGCCACCGGCATCGTTCTCGCGCATTTTAAGTCTAGTAGACTTCAAATCACTATGTCTACGTTAGCCTCCTGCAAGAGGCCGAAGGCTTTGCTCAATACAGCGAGCACTGCGGTTGGCAAACCAACATGATACACACAATTGCTTCGTGCTTAGATCGGCATTGCCTTTTTGGCCCTTTAAGGCACAATATACAAAGGGGATCATATAAAGAGAATCCAACAGCTATTTGTAAGTACACCATTTCCGTAACGTGGGTGACTGCGTCGTAAATGACTGAACTTAGGAGACTGAAAAAAAAAAAGAGTTCATATGTCCTCCTTTTGCGGCAAAATAAAACAGAACACGGGATAACGACGCAATAGGACTCCGCATGGACGTGCCGCATGCTTGGACCACTTGGACCACACGCCATAAAGAACCAACAGATCTATAACACAGCATTTAGTACTAACTCGGGCGCTCGCACAGTCTGCAGCTGGTCGTTCGATCACTCGAAAAGTGTGATTCAGACTGTACGGTATGTGGTTATTATTAACCAAACTGTTTTATTTGTAGGCGGAAACCTTGCCCTGCAAACAAGGCAGTCGCCCAGTGTATCTACACATAACATCTTGAGCGCTTGTCAAAGAAAACAGCACGACTTATTCTCCAGCAGAACGGTACCCACGCTGTTAGGATCAGCTAAACCAGAGCTTAGAATTACAGTGCTGAGAATGCTGCAGTAAAGTAACATTCGTGAAACGAATTTTCAGAAATACCTAACTGATATCCGAGGCTGATTGTGAGCTCAAACAAACAACCGCACCTCGCGCTGGGTGCTCCGTCCGCCCTATAACACCAGCAGTTACTCCAGCCGCTTAATTACTTCACACTTGAATTCCTTCACTACGCCTCACAGCACCGTTCCCCACGTAAAAGACGCCATTTCATGCTAAATAGACCGCGCGAGTGCGAAAAAATCCACCAGAAACAGCCGCCGATCGTATACCACAGCACACAACACGAGCGTTCGCCCAAGCCAGCATGCCAATCGCACATAGATGGCGCCACTGCCTACGCAATGGCGGCGCCCATGAAAAAGAAATGTCGCAGTTTCGCCCGAAAGGCGAAGGATCGATTGCGATAGCAAATTAGTAGAGCGCTATTCGGGGTAGGGATAGTAGTTTTATCGGCTGCATAAACTTGGACACATTGGCTTACTAACTGAATTAACAATCGCGGTGTCAGCACGCACAAGCAAACATGAATAGATCACACTGAATGACCGCAGCCAACTACTGTCAAAACGCTGGCAGCAAGCGCAAGTTCGCGCGGTCTATCGCTTCAACGGAAACTGAGCGGCAAATGCACAGCCCATACAAAGGTCAGAGCCGTGTGGAGATAAGGGACGGTGCGGGCGACCGCCGGGCAGAAAAGTTGTTGGCAGAGGAGAAGCTGCTGCCCCCCCCCCCCCTCCCTTCCTTTTCCCGTTTCTTGCTTTCGCGTGGGAGATTGAGTGGCAAGATACGCCTTTCGCGCCGGAGCACAGCGCCGCCCCGCCTCCCTCCCTCCCATACCCCAACCGCCTTTCGCGGGACGGTCGCGTTTGCTTTCCGCCGTGCGTTCGCCCTCCGTGATAGCGCGCGTCCCCCGCGCGCTTTCGCTCGCGCATACGGCGCGCGGCGACGATTTTATCAGCCCTTGGAATCTATACGGAACCTCACGGCGACGGCGACGGCAGAAATCCGGTTGAAGTGTCCATATAATTGCTATCGCAATAAAAACGGTCTATACCGCTCTGGTCGAAAGCATTCCGACGCTGACGCGCTCTCCCGCTCGCCGGTGACACCTGATGTGGCTTCTCTTTCCATTCCCTCTACGACCTCCGACCCGTAACTACTGAGCGCTATTGATATGCCCTCCGAGCAACGCAAGGACCGATCGCTTGCCCTGCTGCTCGACTACCTTGCCGCTTCATCGGTCGTTCCTTCAACGCGGACGCTACGCCGTCAAGCAGCCCACTTTGCCGTGCGAGACAACACCCTCTACCGCCTCAACTATATGCCTGACGGTCCGTAAATGGCTTCTGGCTATCCCTCGTCACATGCGCTCCGATATCTGCGCGTATATATCCATGTCGACCCTCAAAGACCCCATGTCGGCGTCCTAAAAGCTTTCACAAGGCTGCGTCTACGATATTACTGGCGTGGAATGTATCGGTTTGTCCAGCAGTACGTTCGATCATGCACCGCCTGCCAACAAAGCAAAACTCCCCCACTGCGCCCTACTGGCCAACTACAGCCGCTACCGGGTTCGGCTCGACCGTTCTATGGCGCAGGCATCACCTCTATGGCCCGCTCCCGTACAGCGGATGTGGAAACCGCTGGATTATTGTTGGCACCTGACGCGGTACGCAGAGACCGGGGCTCTCCCCGCCGAGACCGCGCGCGACGTTGCGATGTTCGTTCTTCGCAACTTCATCCTTCGCCTTGGTGCTCCTAGAGAGCTACTCAGCGATAGGGGTCGTGTCTTTTTGTCAGAAGCGATACATACCTCCTTCGCGAGTGCCGGATCATTCACCAGAAATCGTCCACTTATCACCCCAAACGAACGGTGTCAGGGAGCGCTTCAGCCGACCACTCGGCGACATGTTGAGGATGTACGTTTCGTCCGACCAAACCAATTGGGACACCGTACTCCCGTTCGTTGCGTTCGCCTATAACACCGCGCCGCAAGCCACCACCGGTTTTTCACCTTTTTTTTTTGTCTTGTACGGGCGTGAGCCTTCGTGTCCACTGGATACCATCCTGCCCTACCGATATGACACCTCTAAGTGCACTACAATTTCAGAACTCGCCCGATACGCTGAAGATTGGCGCCAGCTGGCTCGTTCGCTGATCAGCGAGGATCAGGGGCGTCAGAAGACAAGACGCGACAATCATCAGGCCACGTCCACCTTCCCTGCCGGTTCCCTGGTTTGGCTGTAGATACCGCCTCACACTCCTGGTCTTTCTTCTAAACTACTTGCCCGATACCACGGTCCGTACCGGATCATCGACGCCTCGTCACCTGTGAACTGTGTCGTTGAGCCCGTCGCACAATCGCCGGACCTTCGTTGTCGGGGTCGCGAGACGATGCATTACGACCCCCTTCGTCTTGTCTGCTCCCTGAGTCGCCAAGATGGCTCCGTTTCACACCCGGGGTCAATGTAATGAAGCAGACGCGCCTCGTGTTTTCGGTAGCAGCTCGAAGACGACGAGGACGACCTGTTGTGTGTTTGCCAGAGAGTTCGGGCTGTTCGCTCTGCTGCTGCTAGACTAGACTGATAAGTGTTTGATTAAATCTCATTACAATGGTATTAAATGTACGAAATTTGCATCAGACCACTGAGTGAAAAAAGAGAAGGAAGAAAAAAAAATGTGCCTGTGTTGTTGTCTTCTTCCAAGTGTTGCCCCCCCCCCCCCCCCCCCCTTCTTTTTTGCCTTTTTTGCGAATTTCGTGAATTGAGAGTTCTTTATTTGCCATCTGTGCTCGGCCCCTCCCATGTTCTGGGCCTTTGTTTATTTCTCGTAGAAGCTGCCATCTCTTTTGTTGACTCCAGGGTGGTGCGTTCTACGCGGCGCTTTATCTCTCTTTAGCCCGGTCACAGCTGCAACCGCGCTACAGATTCGCAGATGCCGGTGCCCTGTCTGTGTACACACAAACACATGTACCTTACTTCTCCGGGTCTCTGGCGCGCTTCTCCTAGCGGTCCCGTTGTTATTCGTCGTGACAGTGTTTTCTATCGGAAGCGAGGCTTACTCCGCATCGCGCTTTCCACTGACGTTTCCGCCAGACTTTGACCTCGACGCTTGTAACTATCGGAAACCAATGTTTGCCCCCTCACCCTGGCCCCTGAGAGCGAGGCCCGAAACACCGCCGGGTCACGAAATCTATAGGAAAAGTTGGAGGAAAAAAGGAGCTTTCTTCGCTGGGGAGAGACACGTAGTATGTGCCACCGTGCGACCTTTCAAGTGCTTGTCCTCAGCCTTTCGGCGCAGGCCGTTTCCATTGAGCTTTATACACTGACTCAAGATAACTCCGTGCGCTGCAGGGAAAACTACGGGTCCCGTCAGCCATAGCGTTTCTTACAATTGCCCAGAAGGAAAAACGACGCTGCGGTGCAGCTGCATGTAGGGTCATTGAAACTTTAGTTGTATGTACACGAGAATATCGTGAAAAGGGGGCTTCGGATTGGCATCCATCTACGGTGAGCCAGGACGCAATTGAAGAGGCGAAGAATCCCAATTGAAGAATCCCTTGAGATTTCAAAGGACAAACGCGGACTCCCTTGACTCAAAGCTCCCTTCAAGTAGGCCTCCTCTGATGTTCCCATGTGAGAGCGCGTGTCTTCCCTTGAAGTAAGGGATATTTTGGTTCAAAGGACTTTGAAAGTGCTTGTGTGACTGGGATATAAGAGTGGGAGTACTCCGAATCGTGTAAATGAGGGAGCCGCTTATAAGCGGCTGTTCCGGCTAAGCTGCTGTTTCGTTCGCATTCGAATGCCCATTCGCTGAGCATAAAATCACAGCGATATACGTTGTACGCGGCGATGCAGGACGAAAAAAAAGTAGTTGTATCACATGTACAGTGCCTAAATACGCTCATCGTCCCGCGATCCGTGCAGGGTGGAGACATTCTGTGAACGGGTCGATGCCGAGAATAACCCCTCAAAGCGAGTGATCTGTGCGTGCGCTCGGCCATGTTCGAGCCCAGTCAATTCGGCTTGGTAGCCTTGTGAGCGCGCTTGCTGCAGGCGTCAGCTCAGTGCTTCGTGCACTATTCCGGTGTACAGGATAACTGCGGCTTTCCATGGACAATGCAGCGTGTATCACCTTTGGCCATATACATTTAGTAAATATAGTAGGATGTGTATTGGCCAAGCAGGATAATCAAATTAGCAGACAAGAAATGTGAAAATTCGAAGAAAAATTAAGGGGGCAAAGCGAAGACCAGACAAGGACAATTGCTGACTTTCAACTGGGTATCGTTGTTGCACGTGTGTGTGTGTGCGTGTGTGTGTGTGTGTGTGTGTGTGTGTGTGTGTGTGTGTGTGTGTGTGTGTGTGTGTGTGTGTGCGTGCGTGCGTGCGTGCGTGTGCGTGCGTGCGTGCGTGTGTGCGTGTGCGTGTGCGTGTGCGCGTGTGCGTGTGCGCGTGTGCGTGTGTGCGTGCGCGGTTGTGTGCGTGTTTACTGAAGTACTTCTTCGGATCCGGGGTTTAATAAACTGAAAAAGGTGCAGGCGCACGTAGAAAAGCAAGAACAAAAATGATTGTTCTTGCTTTTCTGCGTGCACCTGCACCGGACAATAACTGACATGCTCGCGATGTATGTTTCCTCCGATCATCGCGACTGGGACACTGCTTTACCATTTGTCACGTTTGCGTACAATTCCTCGCGCCACGACACAGCTGGTTATTCGCCCTTTTACCTTCTATATGGCCGTGAACCGACCTTGCCTTTCGAGACTGTTCTTTCGACCACACTCGACTCGCCGACGGAGTACGCTCGTGATGTCATAACCACAGCGACCCAGGCACGCCAGATTGCCCGTCTTCGTCTCTCTGCTTCGCAGACACGTCAGAAGTGCCGTTACGATCAGCGCCACCGCGATGTCGAATACGAACCAGGTGCTCTTGTGCTAGTTTGGTCTCCATCTCGACGTGTCAGTCTTTCGGAGAAACTCCTTTCGCGATACTACGGCCCTTATCGCATCCTCCGCCAGGTGACGCCTGTCACATATGAAGTGTCTCCACTGGATGCTACCGTGCCTTCACCTCTATCTGACGTCGTCCACGTCAGCCGCCTCAAACCGTTCCTTTCTGGAACCAGTGAGTCGCACCAGTAAGGTGCTTCTTCTGACGGGGGTAATGTCACAGTGCGTAAGGTGGAAAGAAGAGGACATGGTTGGTGCCCTGGGAGACGACAAAGAAGATTCTGGGTTTTCGCTTCTCTGCGCAGCCATTAAAACCCGTCTGTAAAACCAGTACGTTTCTTCCTTCCCGTAACATTATATATTATGGGTACAACGTGGGCTTGCGGTATAGGCGAAATTTCTGGCAAGTTGAATTTTCTTTGGTACTCAACCTTACTCTTCTTGCTTATTCCCTTGTTGTCAGTTTTCATTCGGCGATTTCATTTACAATAAAGATTCCACTTGGATGTGAGCTGTTGTCCTTGTCCTCGTCAAAAAGTCGTGCTGTTACACCTTGAACGAGGCAGAACCAACTAGCCCAATTTACGACATCACGAACCATACCAGGTTTCTACAGAACGCTTCAATATGTGCTACACAGAAGCAGCGTAAGTTGTGAATAACTTTGAAGGAAGCTTGAGCTTGGGGCCAACTCCGATTTGCCCATTTAAATACACGTAAAAGGCAGAAATGCTTTTATGAGACTACCGCTGGACAGATTTGAATGACAGTTGTTGCATTGAAGTGCATTTGTAGCAGGGTTGATCACCATATAGAAAGTACCTCAAACCATTCCATGGAAATATTCCTTATTTCTCCCATCATTATTCTTTGTTTTGTTTTTTTCCATCAGAGATCAGAATATTTTCATTCTTGTCTAGTTTAGTTGTTATAAACGGCGGCGGGGGACGGGGGGTAGCATATGTGAGGACTTCGAGCAGGACAAACGTACACACACTAAATGAAACTCCCGTTCATCGGAAGTCGCATCGCACTGTCGTCCGTGGCGGTGATTCTTGACGTAGAAAAAAATTCGCGGAGCTCTGCGAGCTCGAACGCGTTTTATGTCCGGCATTGGACTACGTGACTGTCGCCTGAAACAATAGTGACAGATACCGACACGCTGGGTGCTGGAACGCAGGAGCAGTATTCTCGGTCTATCGCTGTCGGCGGTGTCACATTCGTCCCACGGTTACCGTTTACGCCATGGAGCTGGAAGAACGCCCGTCGCTCCAATGCGAAGACGTCGCGCTGGACGTTACGTCACGCCAAAGTGAAAGTTTCCTCAGAAGTGATTGACGGGGACTAGAGCCCCAGCAAACACTTTCTCAAATCAGAGGAACTGTTCGACATTCTTTCACATTTCAGCCAAGGCTATCGGTTCATTATCTACATCTGCACACACTGCTTGACTGATCTCCGCTCCATGGCGGCTGCCTAAGTAGTATCTGCCGTTAATCTCGACGCAACCTCGGCTTTTGTTTTTTGACAATGGCGGTCGAGAGGCGTTCCGGAGTGGAAAAGTGCACGCCGCGGCTTATCGCCGTCATATAGCCGCTTCGGCTCCGTGACGATTGCTGTCCATCGCGCCGATAGATATCGAGAGATTAAGATAGGATAACTTCCACTTACTGCCGTATAACGAGAAAACACGTTCGCGTTATTCCGATGACGGGGCGGTTTCTCCCTCCTCTTGCCTCCGAGCTGATTTCTTAATTGCCCGAGCCGCCGTCGTAGAAGGGGGAGCTCAACGGCTTTCTCGCGACTCGGAAGCATTTTTTGTTTCCATTCGGGCGCTGCGTTTCGGGGGGCGTCGAGTACCGCTACAGTCGTGCGCGCACATTTGCGGAATGCGAGCGGAGGCGTGCAGGCACGCCGGTTGTGTCTCCCGCGGTATGACGTGACGCCTGCAACCACGTGCCCGATCGGATTGCCAGCACGGCAAGGAGCGCGCGCGCCGAGCTCTTGTTTGCGACTTCCCTGGCCGAGACTGCGAACGAAAGGACTGCCGGCGTCGGCGACAGCTCGTGACTCGAGGGGAACCAAGCCCGCGAGCGATGTGAGTGAACGCGACGATTTTTTTTATTTAATTTGGGTGATTCATTTAGCTCTTCCGTGGAGCTTTTATTAATTTGTCGGAATGCTGCATGCGCCGCGCGCGTGAGTCAATCTACCGATGTTCGTCGCTGCTCGACTGACTGTGCGCTCTGTGAAGAGATATATCGTTGTGCGCTGGGTGTCGCTGTACTATCGTGAGCAATATGAGCTCGAACACGGGAGCACGTGGAAAATAGCCTCAAAACCTAGATAGCGTCATACGTGGATGGCGCTGCCGAAATCGAAGGGGAAAGGAGGGGCGCTCTTCCGCCAACTGTTGGCACTCCCGCTTCACTAGCGTACAAAAAAAAAAAAAAAAAAAAAAAATGATAAAAGTGGCGTATCCGAACGCTCAGCCAACACCGCCTAGATTTAATACAAGCATGACCTGTGCATTATGGCAGTCTACGTCACAGCCGATATCTCAGCAGCTGCATAGCCTGATGGGTCATTTGATGTAGCTGTGCGCGTTGATGAGGAAAAAATTCACCGACGATTACGATACTCCATAATGCGAAATTTTCGCGCTAACTGCACACGTGTTTTCATCTCGCGATGTGTTGGTTGGCGCGGAAAATCTGTCTCGTGCGGCACGTTGCAAACGGAACGAAGTGTGGCGCGACTGCGTCGCTAATCTGGCGAACGCGAGAGCCAGCGCGTGGGTGGCGCAGTTGGCGCGATCCACAGCAGCAGCCGCCGACAAATGTATCAGACGACGCGCGCTACTCTGGCGCCATCTCGTATAGCCATCGTCGCCGCGCTACGGTTTTCTTCTCACGCTTTCGCCACCCTCCTCTCTGCATCTTTCGCTATGCTTGTTCGCTCGGATACGCCGCCGACGCTCGCCGTAGGAACGGGCGTCTAAGAGCTGCGCTCTAAAAGGGACAGGGGAAAAGTAAAAGGAAGGCGTTATCACCCGGCGGCTGGACTGAAAGCATATATATACGACTAAAGCCCCTCCATACGAGTTTTCGCAGACCAGCGAAGCGGCGGTGGCGCGTGGATGGAGGGGCTTTATATACGACAACTCCGAGCACCAAACGACTAAAGGCTCATTCACACAAGGCCGACATTTGGTCTGCCGATTGTTGGCGACAGCGTTTTCCTTCCTTTAAACTATTGGCCACAGCGTTTTCCGTCCTGCAAACTGCTGTCGCCAACAGTTGGCAAAACAAAATCGATGCCGTGTCGGTCTAGCGGGAATGAGCCTTGACTGAGCGTGAGAGTCAAAGATAAAGTAGCACGCTTTCGCTTTCCAGCTTCAAAGACGTGCCATGATTGTCGTTGGCGCATGCATGCACATCCTGTGCGTCGATTAAAAATATCGATTAAATACCGTGGCTACAGTATCGCCGGTGTTTAATCAAATAATTGATCAATTACTCAGTTACGTTGTCTTAATTCGCAATAAAAGTAAATGAAATAAACCAGAATTCTAGAGAAGTAGGGTCCGAAACACACGGGCTAGGGCCCGCTGCCCCTGTGTCTCGAACTCTGTTATTGGTTGATTCTAAACGTAGAGGTTGTCTATACGTGTGCAAAGCTTCGAGGTTCTTTGACATCGTATTAGCTTTCAGTTCACGCGGTTTATACTGTTCTATAATCCTCAGCTATACAGGGTCCTCGAAGTCAAAATATCAGTAATTAATTGAAAAAGAAAGGCTATGCTAGCTATGCAAATGCTGCTTGCATAAGTGGTTTACGCGCTTTGGCACACAATTTTTGTGAACAAGTAGAGATCAACAGGTACATAACAAAAATTGGTTGAGTAACATTTCACTACTATATTATTTATCCATATGCATGGCATATATTTACACTAGAAACTTGTAAACAATCGTGTTCGAAGACAACTGCATTTTATTTGTCACTGCTAAAAGCGTTCGTGTTGCGAGATATTCATCATTCAGTTTGACTCTCCATACGTTGAGTTCGCAATCGGAGGCGGGAGTCTCGACACAAAGACGATGTTCCTCCCTGTGACGTAGCTCATTCCGCATAGCACGCGTCTCTCTAGAAGCCGGGCAGAGCTAACAGCTGCGCGCTCTTGCCCTCGACTGGCAAAAGCCAGGCCGGCTTCCGCCTTTCCCCCGCACTTGGCTTCGTCATGTGGAGAGTTCATCTTTGTATCGAGACTCCCGCTGAATGCGAAATTAGCGTACGAGCGTCAAATTTGACGATGAATATCTCGAAACACGAAACCCTTCAGAAGTGTAAAAATAAAGCGGGAGTTGTCTTCGCATGCGATTGACTTCAAATTTATAACGTAAGCATATACCACAATCGCGAAATTCGGAAAGTGAACAAATATTTGCAAAGTATGTACAGCTGCGGCGGGAAAAAAAATTAGCACGAGTGACCAATCACCCGATCAGATAAATTGCGGCACACGACGCTGTTGTTCCCTATAGCACGCCGAAAACGAGAGTGCCAGGTACACCCTGTTTGTAACATGAATCATGTGGCACCTTAATACCAGTGTGCACGGGAACAAGAGCGCCGTGTTTTCTCTGCTCCGGTCATCGGCCACTTGTGCTAATCTTTTTCCTGCTGCACCTGTACTTGCGGAATTCCTCACTTGTTCGCGAAAATTGTGTGCCAATGTGTATAGCCGATAACTTATGGGCTGGAAACATTGTTTGGCCAGTAGTGTTACTAATTCTAGTGTTACCAACTGCAGTTACACCAACGCATAGTGAAGGCTGTGACAACTATAGGTAGCAACTACAATCACCTTTTAAGAGTGTATGCGACACTGTAGTCCACGTTAATGAACCTCAGGCGGTCAAAATTAATCCGGAGCCCTCCACTACGGCGTGCCTCATATTCAGAACTGGTTTTTGGTACGTAAAATTCCAGAAAGAAGACGTGCACTGTCACTTTCCCTAACACGTTGATGCAGCTGATGTCCATAAAACTATGCATTACTGCGTGTGTACATGTAGGCAAGTCTTTTTGCGGAAACGATGGTCCCGGGATCAGGTTTCACTTGTTTGCCCACTCTTCATTCGAGCCAATCACAGTGTGGCTAACCGTAAGTTTTGTGGCTTATATGCATTGTTTTCTTTTCCTTCTTTTTTTTTTTTTTTGCCATGTTCGCGGCTAGGGAGAACCGCAATGGCTACCGAGAATATTTCGACGAAATGTATCCCCCCCCAGCCTGTCAATTCTTTATAGACCTTCGTGAAATTATAGACCTTGGTAAACTTCGTGAAAGCTCAGAAAACGAACGAAAACTGGTTAGTCTTAATTAGCCACTAAATCTGGGTATATTACCTGCGTAACATCAACACGTACATATTTTGGTTGACCTACTAAGTAATTTGCAGGGCATAATAGGGACAAATGATAATCGTTTATAAATATGTCCAACCAACGCCATAGAAATGAATCTGCCCTTAATCCTATTGCTAGTGAATTTTTGCGGCCGTTGGAAGACGTCTACAGGCATCTGAACGAATACTGCAAGAGGCGCAAAGACACGCATTGAAGCTGGCAAGCAAGCTGAAGTGCACGATAGCTGACGTCGAGGTTAACACTGCCGTGTTCCTAACCGTCTTTTCAACCAGTTTCTAAGGCCGTTAAAGCTACTAGTGGCACTGCCAATTGTAGATTTAGGGGGTCGACCTACGTAAAAATAAATAAATAAAATAAAGCATGTACTGGAGCTTAGTCCAGGATAAATATAGCTTTAACATATTTACTTCACCTGCAAAATCTGGCCGGTTTGACTCTCTAGACAGACATTTATTCATAAGAAATGTGTCTGTGGGACTCTATATTAGGCTCGTGTTACTGACACTGCTCGAGAACTGAGGAGGCGTTGCCCTTATTCGCGGGTGACCCCACATATCGTATTCCGACACGTCAGACAATGGCTCCCTGGTAAGATTGACTTTAACTTATATTTGCCGCTTCTGAAGCGTCGTCCTGGCAATCTAGCCTGACCTAATATTTTGCTCTGACGTCTTTTCGACCATTATCTGCGCCCACATTTTCTGTGCGGCCGTTCAGAGACGACGACTGACATGGTGCATTCCAAACTGCTCGCTCCGTCAGTGCAGGGTCGTCAACAGATGGAGGAGGACAGGCGAGCGCTCACCGCCTCCGATGGCCGGTCCCCGTGGCGCGCTCGACTTGTGCTGTCCGTGTGCTCGGCGTGCATGAGCGGCGCGTCGTTCGGTCTCACGCTCAGCTACTCGTCGCCGGCGCTGCCTGACATCCGACGCCGCATGCCCTTCAGCGACAGCCAGAGCGACTGGTTCGGTTCCCTGGTCACGCTCGGGGCGCTCTTCGGAGGACTCGCTGGAGGTGAGCTCAGACACATTTACCACGAGGTCGCGGATTCGATCCCTGCAGCGGCTGCCGCGTTCCGGCGGGCGGGGTGCAAGAGACGCTCGTGTACTCTAGTGCATTGGGTGTACGTTAACGGGTCCCTTACCTGATTTGGGCGTGGCAAACAGATAAGCGTGGTGCGTAAATCTCGCGGTGGCAGTCGTGTTTGCGTAGTATCAAACGATACTACGCGAAACACTGCGCGGAAAGAGCTGAAATGTCAGAGAAGCCCGCACGCCCTTCCTCCCATTTTCAGTAGAGAATCAAGGTCGCACGCACAGAATGCTTCTACACGTAAGGCGCACTGCCTGCAACGTCGCCGATTATCGCACGTGACCTCGGTAAATCGTTCAGTGCAGATCGCGCCATACCGCCACTGCGAGTGCGCCGCGCTCTCCTGTAACTGGTGGTCTATTAGAGTTACAAAATGAGTGCCAAGATAAGGGAATTCAGCGTAATTGACGACGGCGTACAATTAGGCGAAGGGATGATTTGAGAAAACTTGCAGGCATAAGGTGGGGTTAGCTGGCGAAAACAAGGGTAATTGGATATCGCTGGGAGAGGCCTTCGTCCTGCAGTTGACATAAATAGGACGATGGTGGTGGTGGTGATGATGATGATTGTACTGCAATCAAATGCTGAATGCCTTCAATGCAGCATCTGTAAGCTGATATAAAAGAGCTCGGTGTGCCTTTTTTCAGGTGATACTTGACATACTGACATATTCAGTGAGCAACGTACTTGAGCGGAAGGGCTCTAGCACTTCGAGCATTGTCACGTTATATGGCGTAATATAAGATGGCAGATGTTCTCGTTGTAAATTTGTGTTTTTTTTTAGAAATAGAGAAGTAATAAATGAAGTGTGGCCAGCGTTTCCAGACTTGAGTATATGATTCGTCAGCATTCTTAGGTGACCTAATGTCACATGACGCGCAAGTAAAACTTGTTTAGTAACTGTTGGCGGGCGTCACGCTTTTAAGCTTGATCGCGGTGTCTCACCGGAGAACGACTCATTGAAAAATTCACACTCCTCAGTAAACCGTGCGCGCATCGAAATTCGCGGTGGTGCTGTTAGATTTATTTCCCGTTACTCACGTGAAAGAACACGCATACGCAGGCCAGCTGGTGAATAGGCTGGGCCGCAAGGACACCATCATCTTCTCGTCGCTTGGTTTCGTGATCGGCTTCCTGTTGATCGAGGTGTCGCCACTGCCGAACGTCATGTTCCTGGGTCGCTTCCTGACGGGCCTGTCCACGGGGATCACCGCGCTGGCGGTGCCCGTTTTCGTCTCGGAGGTGAGCCCGCCCCAGATACGCGGCGTGCTCAACACCCTGTGCACCATCGCCGTCACCTCGGGCGTGTTGATGGCCTACGTGCTGGGCAAGTGGCTCGACTACCAGTGGCTCGCCACGGCCTGCATCGTGCCCTCGGTCATCGTGGTGAGCACCATGCCGTTCGTGGCAGACTCGCCGAGGTGGCTGATTCAGAGGGGACGCTCCGAGGAGGCCCTCAAGGTGCGTCCGCGGCTTCCGCCGCGCTGCCACATCGAGTTCGTTCTTTATAAGTTTTCATTAGAAAAGGCCACAAACACAGTCAGGGCGTTTATTAGGGGCTGTTGTAAGCCTACAGGAATTGATATTGGGAAAACTTTGGAGGCCTGTTGCGACGCCAGACACATAATAATGAACATCGCCAGCACTCCTATTCGTCCACTGGATGTTTCCACAAACGGGGGAAATCTTAAGGTCTCATTCACACCGGTGATTGACAGAGGTCGCGCGAACGACCCCGACTATAGCGACTAAGGAGCTAATGACGGCGACCAATGCTTTGCACCGGCTAGCGTGGACTGCACTTCGCCACACCGCGAAATGTCTCGCGATTGGTGCCCTTCACGTGTGCTCGCACCGCCATCGTCAGGTAAAATAATCGCCAGCGTATGTAGAAGTCCTGCCCCTGCGCCGCTGATTGGCTTGGTTTGCAGCTTTGTGACTACAGTCACTCGACTGAATAATCGAGCAGTGAGAGAGTGACCCAGAACAGTCGCTTTTCTCTCGCTTTGCGACCAAAGTGGCCGGACTACCCGTTGCCGTGGCGTGAATGACTCAAGAATGCATTCTTAAAGCCCCCTGCCCTGTTACGGTTCTATATATTGTCAAACTAATATACAAAAGTTCGATGGCGCGAACAGCTTAGGTTCCGGTGGCTGAGGTTTATATTGCTACACGGCATAATAGACAGCTTTAGTTTAGCGTTTGCAAGCAAACGTAAACGCATTACGTATGTAAAGAAATAGCATTGTCATCACTGCGCATGCTCTGAACGTTATTCGGTTTCTGTGGTTTACCTGCGCTATGATATGACGTACGTTATTTGGCGAGCTTAACGTTCGTAATGTTTACGGACGCAAAGAAATAACGTTGTCGAACATGGCGGTATACCATGGCTCCCGCTTCAGCGTGAATTCTCGTAATGGTTGCGCTCTAGCTCACTCGCGTAGATCGCCAGTAACTGTAGAAATGAGCTTTCGTTTTCTCTAAACTCACCTGAAACGTTAGTTTTGAGTGCATAGCGCGTCCAATTTCTGAGATCAAATATTTGGCGGTTCCGGCGCCCGTAGGCCTAACGAGACGCGTCCGCATGGCAACAACAGGATTGTTGCTAATGGATTGTCTTGGCTTGGATGCGTTTGCAACGAGGCACCAGACGGTGCCCTGTTTTATAACGTCTTCCTTACGTTTGCCTTCCTGTACGCTAAACTAAAAGTCTTGAAAGGACGCGCGCCGTCCCGCAAAGGTGCTTTTACGTGCATAAGGCGACAAACGCTATTCTAAAACCGTCTAATGAAGCCGCGTTCTGCAGCGACGAAACAAGCAGTCGTATACGTAAAAGGTAATAACTACGAGAAAGCCTCATGATTGATTGATATGGATGAAATGGAAAATGTTGGTATCTATTGTGTCGCTGGATAAGATTCTTTCATGGTTTTTTTGATGACTCTCATGGTACACGAGGAATTTTTCTGCCTTGCTTCTCCTTTGTTGTTTGCATAAATTTGTTTGCTTAACTTAATTTCACGGCCGCCGCCTTTTCGGTCAGAAGCCTCTTTCTAACGGCGAGGTTTTGCTTGCGTGCCGTCTCGCGCATGCAGGCGCTGGAGTTCTACGAGGGAGCGGAATGGGCCCGCGAAGAGTTCGACAGCCTTCAGGCAGCGGGAACAGTGGTCGAGCCGTTCTCGTTCGCCGATTTCAAGCTTCCCTACATCTACAAGCCCTTCCTGTGCGTATTGCTCGGCATGTTCCTGCAGCAGTTCTCGGGCATCAGCATCATGCTGTTATACACGCAAGACATCTTCGAGTCGGCCGGTTCGACCATCGAGCCCATCGACTGCACCATCATCGTCGGAGTTGTCCAAGTGGCCAGCGGCATCGTGGCCACGCTGGCTATTGACCGCTTGGGTCGCAAAATACTGCTGCTTGGGTCGT
The DNA here is from genome assembly GCF_013339745.2 of Dermacentor silvarum. Classification (NCBI taxonomy): domain Eukaryota; kingdom Metazoa; phylum Arthropoda; class Arachnida; order Ixodida; family Ixodidae; genus Dermacentor; species Dermacentor silvarum. The sequence goes on along the minus strand of NC_051159.1, from coordinate 102,504,544 downwards.
GCTTCCTGTCCTCCGTCAGCCTGGTCCTCCTTGGAATCTCGTACCACTTCAAGGGCACTCAGGTATGCATTACTTTATTGACAGCTTTCACGCGACGTCACAGACCCTGCTTCTCACTGTGCTGGTTCACCAGCATGGTGGCCACGATGACGTCAGTGCACATCCCGGCTCTGGCTGCTTTGATAGACGTCTTATGTTTGGCGCAGTTTGCGTCCATCGCTTAATCCTCATAAACACACCTTTGGCGCGTTTCACGCAGCATTAGCATACGTAAACAATACGTGGAATGAAAACGTCAACATTTATTTTTTGGGGTGGGGGTCTGTCTGTATGGACGGCGAGGAAGATTCTAAAAGAGTTGACTGTTGGGCTAGTTGGTGTTTAGACATAGGAACCATTGTTAAAAGCGCAAAACCTCCCTTTTCTCCCTTTTCCTCGGCACCACCTGTGCCGAGGAAAAGGGAGGCTGTAAAAAGAACCATGAACGACGTTTCGTTCAGTGTGCCAACAACGTTGTATACGAGATTCCCCTGACCTGCGGCAAAGTATATATCGGCCAGACGGGGCGCTGCCTCAATGACCGGCTCAGGGAACACGCAAGAAATCTAATTAACAAGGAGAGAAGTCATCTTGTCGACCACTGCATGATCTGCCCGAATTGTGAACCACGTTTCCGATGTGCAAAAATTGTAGGCAGAAGCAGACAAAAAACGGCGCGTGAAACGTTGGAAGCATTTTTAATCAGAAAGGCAGGTGAAGAGTGTGTCAGCGACACTTGTATTGCGCTGTATACAGCTGAAATTGATTTTCTTTCGCGATATGTTTGATGTTTCCGGGGGGTTGTTGTGACGATGCGCCTGCGCGGCCTGTTGGTATATATAGCTGGAGATCGGCCTTCAATAAATCAGTTGTCAGTTTGCGCCTATGCTCGTCTGGTCTTATCTTGTGTTGTGTGGTTTTGCGCTTTTAACAATTACGGTGCATGCTGTGGACTTTTGGACTACTTCATTCAACAAATTGTGTGCTGATGTCTAACCAGATCGTGTAGCTCCATCGTGCGCGCTTTGTGGGCGAGTACATTCTATGGTTTCTTATTCTCCTAATAGTTAACTTGCGATATATTTTCTGTATCTTTAAGCGAAAATAAGTAGGGGTCACCATTCTAGGCTGACTCATTCTTCTTTCAAACGTCTATTTCGATCGAAAATGCACCATGCGACCTCTAAAATAGTTTCGTCCTGTCCCACTGCTTAGAGTGCCGCCGTCAATAAACTTTTACCTTGTCCGTAAGCTTATTGTCGCTTACGAATTAACGGGTTACCGAAGTTATGGACGGAAGTAGGCAATGACATCTTGTGGTGCTTTGTCCAACTACGACGCGTTTGAAACGTTTTTGTGTAGCGTGAGTTTTCGCGTTGAAGGAGCATCGTAAAAAATAGTGCATATCAACGAGAGAGAGGGATAGAAAACGTTGCTTGATGAAATACAGAGAATCCTGTCGGCGTATATGTAAACGCCTACATGCTACTCTGCATATAGGAAGAATTTCATAGGACCATGTTAACGATCATGTCACTACGGATGTTTTACACCACCAGTTAAGCAGAGTGTGGTAGGCCCACTTGGGTAGGCCACTGCAGTATTAGTTCTGTGTGAAACTGCATTACAAGATGCATCACTATTGGCGTTGTTGCTGCTTTTCACCTGGGTGTTCTCTGTTTGCACCTCTCTAGTAACCCGCTGTTTAGCAAAGGAGTACGTTTTCAAACAAGGGGCTGGAACTCTCTAATATCTCGCCAAACAGGCTGTTGCCCGTGTAACGATCTCTGGCTTTTCATTCTTGTTTCGCACGTTCGCAGCCCTGTTCCCGCCAACGCAAATAAGTTATACTACTTTTGTGCTTTTCCACATGACCAGGGCCAGGCGTTCCTCGATTCGTACGGCTGGCTCCCGCTGCTTGCTCTCTGCGGCTTCATGGTCGGCTACTCGGTGGGCCTTGGGCCGCTGCCGTGGATGTTAATGGGCGAGATGCTGCCACTGCGCGTCAAGGGCTTCGCCACCGGTGCGTCGACTGCCTTCAACTTCGGCTGTGGCGCCCTGACCGCCAGGGAGTACCACAGCACCATGCGGCTGCTCGGGAACGACGGAATCTACTGGTTTTACGGCGCAGTCATGGCCCTCGGCTTCGTCCTGGTGCTAGTGTTTATTCCCGAGACCCGCGGCAAGACTCTGGAGGAGATTGAGGTGCTGTTCGGCAAAAGTTCTAACACCTCCACGGATTCGAGAGAACAGCCAGGCCTCGTGAACGCGTAGCGAGTGGCTCGTGCTTAGGAACTGGCAACCCCTTTTCCGGACGCTCATTATTGTTGTATTTTATTGCGTATTTGTTACGGACATTGAGTGGAATGAATGCGTTTGTGTAGAGTCCCGACCGCGGTTCGCTAATTTTTGCTGGGGGAAGTTCATCCACTTGACCGGCTTGCGTTGTGGCGCGAGCCATTTCACGTCGCGTGTTAATGAGATTAACCAAGGAATCTGTGCTTATTGTACCGGCTAAAGTAATCATTCTAGACGATATACGATTTTGAAATATCAGTCTCATTTTTTGGTTGTGGGGCATCTCGCTATCTCATGGTTGAACATTCGTTCATGACAGCTGTGTTTCATTTAAACTATTTCTTCCCCGCATGTTCCGATTGACTACTGTAAAAGAGTTAAGAATTCTTCATTATAAACTTGCAAGCGAACCAAACGCTGCCTGCTACAGCGAAACTTCTTACAGTAAAGGGCAAGTAAGGTGTAGTGATACAAAAGCGAGGGACAGTTCAGTGATCAGTCAGCACACAAGTTCAGCAAGGCATTTTTATTTTATGCTAGTCTTGTGAACTTTCTTGGCTGCCGGTCATTCAGCTCTGTGTCGTGAAATTGCTATTATCATCAGTAACAAGTGGAAGCGATTTCCCTAGCCCCCTGACGAACTATATGGCTTCCTCTTTTCAGTTGAATTCAATGGTGGGCTTCAAGTATCAAGTATATTGCCGTGGCTCCATCACGAGCAACGATTTTCTGTGCACCTTATACGATTCTGTGAGGACTGCATGCGTAAAAGCCGCCATGTAGGAACAGGGTCATTAACATGCCGAGAGAAGTAGGGACTCTGCAGTCCATTGAAGGCAGCGGCGTCTGATTGTGCTCCCGATTCCTGTGCCGAAGGTATTCCATGCCGTCAACAACGCATTCACTTCATTTTCTGAGTCACTTGACTGAAACATCATTCACACAACACGTTTTTGTCATTGAACCCTTAGTTTTCTGTGCCTTCATAAGGTGTGCTCAATCCTTTGGGTCCCATCAAATAGTGTTCGAAATTCTTATGTTTGATATAAGAATGTGCGTGAATGTTTTCGTATGGTGGTGTTTCTGCATTTTCAGCCGAATTTCTACCTCATTGCTCATTTCGAACTGTTTTATTTTCACTAATTGAGCCATTGTTTCATTGTTTCATTTATTTACAATAAAGGACAGGCATACCCACGAGTGATGTTGCTCTATAACCCAAGCGTGCACACGCATAGTGCTGGCACACACAGACGTGTGTACATACATATTCGCGCTATGCGTCGGGGCTGAGCTAAACGTACTGTACTCGCGGAGTACTTCATCTAGCGAACCTTGCAGTTGCTTCTCTGAGCGTGTGATTTGTGGAAAAAAAAAAACAGCTTTGCTGTTAAAAAACTCACTGGCCCGTAGCGCAAGATAACAGTTCATGTTTCCAAGTAAAGTGCGCGCGCGTATTCAGCGAGTTTCTCCTAATCGAGAGACTTCTGAGGCTCTGCATCAGTGACAGCTTCTAAATATCGGAGCCGTTACCGAGAAGAGTCTGGGCTCGCGCGCTTTAACGACTCCCGGGATGTAGCTTTTTTTTTTTTTTTTTCGTCTGCTTTGTTATGTGTCGCAAGTAGCGCTCGGCATGAGACGATATACGACACATTTGAACGCTGGCAATATCGCATCGAGGGCGAGAGGAAAAGTGCGACGGTTGCCGGCGCGTGTGCCATTCCTCAGTCACCATGCGAAACGCGCTTGCCGGGAGCATGTTCCGGCCTGTTTCGGACAAAGGCGGATGCGCCGCATGCAAACGTTGCCGCCATGATACGCTATACTATCGCATCCATTTAAACGCGGCTAGTGCCCTATGTTATGCCAATTAAGGGCGCCTGAAAGGGACTCAACGCCTTGCGTGTGGAACAAGCTTTTAACGACGCTGAGATGCGTCCGACTGGGTCGGTGGCTGGCATGCTCTAAGATGGCACGCCGCGTGACTCGTGTCTTCTTGCTTAAAAGTTTCAACAGACAGCGAAATGAAGGCATTCGGTCATCTTCGCATATGACCAATCGTTCACCGCTCCGACCGTCATCGTTGCTATAGCGACGAGCGCAAGTGTGAGATGAAGGGCACGGCTCCCGCGCTTCAGGTCGCCGTGGCTGGTGCTAAACAGGACTTTTACCGTGATTGGACTAAAAATGAGAAGCACATATTTAAGGTGCTCACTGTTATGTCCTCTTGATAGCCGAAAAAAATCTCGGGGACTTTACCGTGTTGCAAGTCTGTTATTATTAACGTGAAAAATTTTTTTTGCTAAAAGAAACAACTTCATGCACGTCGACAACGTAACTGCCTCCTTAAGCTTGCTGTGGTAAAAATCGATTTTATTTGCATAAATATAGAGATGATGATGCTGGGGTTTTTTTAACGTGCACCTAAAGCTGAGTACACGATCGTCCTTGCATTTCGTCTCCATCGAAATGCGGGCAAAAATTTTCTGGCTGAACACAATGCACGACGTGAACCTTTGACAGCGTCAGGGGCAATGAATGGTTAAATAAATAAAAAAATGAATGAGTGCATGTAAGAAATGTATGAATGAATTAATTGATTTGTTCTGAAAAAGAAGGACTGAAGATCGCTGGTGGGGTAAGAGGGAGACAGGGAGGAGAGGTCGTCAGGAACAATAGAGCACTTGGCGTGGCTTATAACTTGACGAATACGTTCGGTGGTCGCGCGCCGTTTTCCCCTGCTTTCATCAAGATACCACGCGCCTTGACATCCTTTTCATCAGGAACAAAAGTGACAGTCGCCTAAGTCTCCTTACGTGATTTGAATGCAAGAGCATTATGACTTCTCTAATTAATTGGTTACGTCCACGATACGTGACGTCATGGATTGTCACGTGTCCTTCACAACTCTACATTAATCCACCTTGCTCTAATTTGTACAAACCTTAATCCACCAAGGGTGTGGAAACCCCAACATCTCTTGCTGGGAGCAGATAAGAGGCGCACGACCACCGAACGCGCATTGCTCAAGTTACACATGCACGCCTAGATATCGGCGCAGTGTTGATAATTGAACTGATCATGTGCTTTCCCAATATGTTTCGATTGAATGACACCAAGCAGCTATAGACTTCCTTTCCACGAGCAAAAAATGCAACGTTTCCCATTAAAATGCGGCCCCTGTGAATTTGAGTTGTGCAGCCCTGCACTTCGTCGTGTCCCTTAGCCTGTGTGTGGCTTCGAGACGTTAGATCACGGACACCATTTCTTGCCTCAAACAACAGTGCTCTGTGCATTATTGTGTGCTGCGTGGCATTCCCACATATATATTTGTACGAAGAGGTGATCAGATCACAGTGTCTTGTGACAACGGAGAAGCATCTGAGGCCACAACAGCAGCAGCAGCAGCATCGAGGAAGGATGTATCACTCATGACCACGCTGAATGACATTTTGCTAACTCTGCTTCAGTCTTAATTATGGTAACTCTGCTTTCCTGTTATGGGTTCTTCTTCCCTGTTTCTTTGAAGCACGACCCCGTAATAAAATATCGAACCACGATCTACCTCAAACCTGTGGCTGTAGCGGAATAGTTTTGAAACGTCTTTGTTTTGTCAAAAGCAAAGTTCTACCGTTATTAACATATTTGGGTTGGTAAAGGTGATTGGAGGGTGACAAAGGAGCTTGAGACGTAGCTAACGGTCACGCAACGAGTGACTGAACGACATATGGTAGGCGTAACGTTAAGAGGGGCAGTAATACAGCGTGCAGCTTGTATTAGAGAGCAAATCGGGGTAGTCGATATTCTAGTTGAGATTATAGGAGAAATAAATGAAGCTGGGCACGCCAGGTAAAATGCATAGCAGATAACCGCTAGGAAAAGGCTTCGTTTTGCAGCGGACATAAAGATGCATAAAGTGCAACTGACGGTGGTCTCCTCCGGAATACCATCGGTTGCACTTCGCTCCTCGAAGAGGCAGGTCGTATGTAGTGGGAGCTCTTGAAGAGCACTTTGCAATGTGGTGAACGCGGTTTAAATCATGCATCTGGGACCTCAAATGGGGGCGACGTAATGCTGACGCATTTCTCTCGCATTTACCGTTAAATCGCCTCTGAATTTTTTTATGGGTAATGTTACTTACTTCTAAATGGGTCTTTGCCTCGATACTACGGAAGATGATGTGCTTTGTTCCGTTTAACTGCCGCTTAACTTCCCCCCAAACGGGATCCAAGCGGCTGTTTGGCCGGAAGTTAAGCCGAGTTCCCAATGACGAAGCGCAAGATTTTTGTCGGCATGTTCCACTGGGATGGTCACTGGGATGCTCAGCTTCACAGTGCCAGGGTCGTCGGCGACGGGAGAAGTACGTGCCACACAGACACGCCCTGCGTATGCGGCGCTCGGCCATGAACAAGACCTGCGCAGTATGTAAGCTCGAGAATGAGTCATCAGCCTATATTTATGTCCACTGCAGGACGAAGGCCTCTCCCTGCGATCTCCAATGAGCCCTGTCTTGCGCTAGCTGATTCCAACTTGCGCCTGCCAATTTCCTAACTTCATCACCCCACCCAGTTTTCTGCCGTCCTCGACTGCGCTTCCCTTCTCTTGGTATCCGTTCTGTAACTCTAATGGTCCACCGGTTATCTATCCTACGCGTTACATGGCCTGCCCAGCTCCATTTCTCCCGCCTAATGTACACTAGAATATTGGCTATCCCCGTTTGTTCTCTGATCCACGCCGCTCTCTTCCGGTCTCTTAACGTTAGGCCTAACATTTTGCGTTCCATCGCTCTTTGCGCGGTCCTTAACTTATTCTCGAGCTTCTTTAACCTCCAAGTTTCTGCCCCGTAAGTTAGCACCGGTAGAATGCACCGGTAGAATGGCGAGCATGAGTATTGTATAATAAAACGAATGCGTGGTAACAACGTGTCGTTATTCTTTGGTCTGCGGCGGTGAAAGTGGCATCTAGCTTAGGTCTCCCTAAGCATCTACCGAAGCTCTTCACTTCAAATTTTGCCCGAGCTTGCACATGGCATTAATTGTCATACAAAGATGTGACTACAGACTGTGCGTTAACGTGCATCTTGACGCTGCTGCATTCGACGTATACTGTGTGCCGCCGTAACGATGAAAGCTCAGCGCTATACCTGAGGAAACGTCGTGCGATTTTATTGCGATAGCAATTATATGGACACTTCAACCGGATTTCTGCCGTCGTCGTCGCCGTCGCCGTGAGGTCCCCTATAGATAAAATCTTCGCCGCGCGCCGTATGCCCGAGCGGAAGCGTGCGGGGACGCGCGCTATCACGGAGAGCGAACGCACTCAATCACCCACGCGCAAGCAAGGAAGCGGGAAGCCAGCGCCGGAGGGAGCCCGGTGGGGGGGGGGGCGCACTTTTGCTCTGCCAACAACCGCGCTCGTCGCTCGCTCGCTCACTCGCCCGCACCGTCTCTTATCTCCCCACGGCTCTGACCTTTATGCGCCGTGCATTCGCCGCTCAGTTTCCGTTGAAGCGATAGACCGCACGTACCTTCGCCCACGGCGGCGTATGTGCTTGCTGCCAGCGTTTTGACAGTCGTTGTCTGCAGTCATTCAGTGTGATCTGTTCATGTTTGTTTGTGCGCGCTCACACCACGCTTGTTCATTCAGTTAGTAATGGTCGGGCCACATTTTCCAACGCACGCTACACATAAAATGCTGCCCGGATCGGCAGTGCAGCACTACAGGTGTGTCCCTTCGCACGCGCTGCCCACGGGAAGCGCTTCTCATCAACACCACCGTTTCATACGCGCCTTCTCGTGGTCATCGAGTCTCTCTTCACGTCGGTCTACTTACGCCGCAGCACACCTGCTTACTTAATCAGCTCATGTTTACTACAATTCATATTGCTACCAAAGCCGCTCACCTTACTTCGTATGACATTGCTGTGTTGCTATCGCATTCATTGCTTCGCCCTTAGGGCGAAACTGTGACATTTTTTGTTCACTCTTCGTAACAAAAGCTGCGGATGCACTACAGGCAGCAAAATTGGTAGCTTAAAATGCTCTTTAAATGATAATATAGTGCTAGGCTGTCCGGCTTGATAACTGTGTCAGTCACATAGGTGCACTAAAGTAAACACAAAGTCCGGTCTCGTAACTATACTAAAATCACGGCACATAATTACATGGCGTCGCAAAGGACTCTGTTAATATAGGTATCACGTATATTGCAATATTGGGAATGCATTGACCGTACGGTCTTTCATTCATTGAAACACATTTTCTTATTCTGTCACATATGTTGGCTTTATAGTTCTGCGCTAAGAAAAGTGAAGTTGCTTTTTAAACCTGTTTCGCACTGTTATTCATTCCAATCCTAGTCCTTGACGTTCATAAGTGATGTACCATATACCATGGCCGAAATTAACAGCCTAATTATGCTCACCTTGAAACACAAACCACTCTTATAGACACACGCTGGCGCAAATAAAGGCGAGGCCAGCTGCAAGTTCAGCAAAAAAGAAGCGAATTTTGTGGTCGCAATTTAGGACCTCTACCATTTATTTACGCATTTAAAACAAACGCGCGCGTGGTGTAGAGAATGCCATGACTGGCATCCTTGGCAAATGCGGCAGTGCTACGCGTCGCGGGACGACCACAATTTCAGAAAAGTCACAGTTTCGCCCGAAAGGCGAAGCATCGATTGCGATAGGAAATTATTACACAGCTATGCTAAATAATTATAACAGTTTTATCGGCTGTATAAGCTTAATTGTAAACATTCGCTTACTATATCTAAATTAACAAGCGTGGCGTAACGCGCGCACAAGCAAACATGAACACATCACACTCGATGTCCACGGACACTCGCTGTCAAAACGCTGGCGTGAGGAAGCGCGCAAGCAGCATTTAGCGAATTGACCCTCACGCGCTTTCACTCGCAAACACAGCACACGACGCGACTACGATGTTACCGCACTTGGACTTTATACGGAACATCACGATGACGACGACGACGGAAATAAGCCTGGAGTGTCCATATATCGCAATAATTATGAGCAATCCCGTGCTCCGCTTTTGGCCTTTCCGGTGCCTCTCGGCGTGGTGATGCCAACAGGGTTGTTCTGGGTGACCTCACCAGGGGTAAATGCTGTCGATTCGTCCGTGGACGAGCACGGACGAGGGACGACAGCACCAACATGAAGAAAGCCGACTGTGTGTTCCGACAACCCATTGTGCGCCACCGAACCTTTTATGAACCTTCCATTGAGTCACCTTCACGCGGACGGCGATTCGGGGCGGACAATGGAGGCGAATTTCTTCTGGCGTGCAGACACGACCGGCAGCTTTCGCTCACTGCGTAGAGTTCGTGAGCGCATGCAACAAGTGGGAGAGAGTGCGAGTGAGGAAGATAGCAAAGGAGAGCGAAAAAAAGCGGTGGCGGCGTTTTACGTCATCGAACGATCAAACGCCTGCAACTTTGCTATTACTGCACCATTTGAAAAAAACTCTTGCGGCTATATTTTCATAGTCGAATAGTACACATCAGACACTATACACTTAATTTTCCAGTTCAGGGTTGTTTTGGGGCCTTTTAAAGTAATTTAAACATTTGCGCCAAAGAACGTAAATCACGACGTCGCTTCCACTTCCTGCTGTGGTGTCATTATTCTTTGTTTGCAATTTTTTTTTCTGGACAGAAGTTGTCTCCCCGACATACAGATGGCGACGTTGTAACATGCGGCCATTTTCTGGATATGTAGGCTTCTATGGAAGCCTCGCTACCAGTTTACCTGCTGATGCCACCACGAAGTGATGACAAAGCTGCTTGAGAGTCACAAAGGATGACCCATTGGTTCCCTTTTTGCGTTGAATTTATGTATCGTAACAAAGACAATATTGCGAAAAGCTCTGCTGTAGTTGATGATGTCGTGTGAGACAGTTTAAACGTCTGTATTCGGTGCCATTCTGGAATGACAAAGGCAGCTGTAGAAGAATTTTTCTGTATACGCTTGAATATATCCAAGGTACCGAAAGTATATCTGGCACAGCGCTAGTTGTTGGGCTGCTAGCATAAACATGTCTCGTTTGCGAGTAATTCCGTTAACCGAAAGTTCTATTTTTGGCGCGACAAGTCGTCATGGAGGGTAGGAAATATCTGAGATCCAAAATTTGTTGTGTGGTAGTAGATTTCTTTTTGCACCTGAATCACATTATTGATGTTCGCCATGTCTCTCTCAATAAGCGTAATTGCTAGTGGGTGCCTTTTGTGCTGCACTGAAACGCGAAAGTAGTGTCGACAGGTTTCAACCGTCCTCATAATAGGGAATGGAGGATGACGTGCCTCTGCAATTACTAAAGAACTTGAGGTTGCTCGGCGAACACCTAAGCATACTCTAAGGCTCCTAGCTATCAATCGTTGAAGTCGCTCTTCACATGAATGGGAGATTCCTTGCAGAACAGGTGAAGAATAAGGTATTTTTTGCTTTATAAGTGCATTATGTACTTTCAGTAGGGAAGAAACCGACCCTCCCCATGTCGTGCCTGCTACGCGGCGAAGAACATTTATTGTTGAGTTTATTTGTTCTTCGAGTGCTTTAATGTGAGCATTCCAAGAAAGTTGTCTGTCTAGTACAACCCCCAGAAATTTGTGTTGTTTTACTAGGTCTAAACGTTGCCCCTCAAGGCACAGCTGAAAGTCTTTAAGGTATCCTCTGGTAAAGGGTAGCACAGCCGTCTTACTGTAAGACAGCTCCATTCCTCTTTCTTTTAAGAATTTGTCCGCAATGTTTAGGCCTTCCTGCAAAGTTGGTTGAACAAGGCTAGCACATGAACCAGAGGCCCAAATACAAACATCATCCGCATATATAGAGTAGTGTAGTGCAGGTGGAAGTCTCCGTGGTAAATCGGCCATTACACAAATAAAGGAAAACGGGCTTAAGACACTGCCTTGTGAGACTCCTTGAATAAGATTATGAGAGAAACTTTTTCCTTCACTTGTTTGAATAAATATTGATCTGCCATTCAAGAAGTTGGATATTTGCTGACAATTTAGCAAATTATCGCCCATTATCAATGACTAGTACCTGTTCAAAAATGCTTGAACATATTATTTCGAAACATCTGTTAAATATATTAATGAATATAACTTGTTTCCACCAACATGGCTTTCGTAAAGGCCTATCCACAACATCTCAGCTCATCGAATTAGCCCATGATCTTTCAGAAACTTAACTCACGGGGACAGACGGATATGATGTTCATGGACTTTGCGAAGGCATTTGATAAAGGGTCTCACCGTAAACTGCTAGGAAAAATTGATGTTATGTTCAAAAATGCTTCTATTACACAATGGTTCTCATCCTATTTTCTTTCTCGCGAGCAATATGTCGAAATTTGTGGTATAAGTTCTGAGATTTCATGTGTTAAGTCGGGAGTTCCCCAAGGCTGTGTTTTGGGCCCCCGTTTATTCCTCTTATTTATAAATGACCTCCCGAATGAAATAGACGTTTCCATCAGGCTCTTTGCAGATGATTGCATTATATACAATAAAATTGAAACAGTAGGTGACCAGGATAAATTAGACGCAAATTTACAGAAGATAAAGAAATGATGTGATGAATGGCAAATGGCGCTAAACCCGCTAAAAACTGTATTTATGACAGTCTCTAGAAAGTTAAATTACTTAAACTACTCTTATTTTATTAATAATCATGAACTTATAAGAGTTCAGCAGCATAAGTATCTTGGCATGATTTTCACAAGTGATCTTCGCTGGAACCAGCATATAGATTATGTTTGTGCCAAGGCCAACAAGACTCTCTGGTGCCTGAGGCGTCATTTGCCATTTGCAACTCAAGAAACAAAACGTCTAGCTTATAAAACATTAATTAGACCTATAATGGAATATGCAAAGGTTGTTTGGGGCCCTTACACTGCTATAAATATATCGAAAATCGAAAGAATACAGCGTCTGGCAGTTAGATTTATATTCAATAAATATCGGCGGACGGACTCCCCTTCTCATGCAACTATGCGTACAGGCAGACCTACCCACATTACAGGCTAGAAGTAAATTTGAAAAACTTAAATATCTTTACCTAATAATTCATTATCATGCTCATATTAGGTGTACTGACTCTTTTGAAGTTCTTTCCAGTGAAATCACTAGGCATCGTCATTCAGTGTTTATTCGTCCTCCTGTTATTCATACCGATTGTTTTAAGTATAGCTTTTTTCCAAGAGCTATCGAAGATTGGAACTCCCTCTCGGAAGAAGCCGTTTCATCCTCATCAATTGATTTCTTCACAAAACACATTGGAGGTATCCTTGTTTGTAACTAATATACTGTACGTTGTATCTATGTTAACTCCAGCGGTTTATGCTGTTACCTCTTGGTGTTATTTTATTTCATCTTATTGTACGTTATTATGTTTCAATGTACAATTTTCAATGTACAAAATATTTGTTTTGTAAATGTTCGTATTCCACTCCTGCTATAGCCCTGTGAATAAGGGCTGGCAGTATCTGTAAATAAATAAATAAATAAATAAATAAATAAATAAATAAATAAATAAATAAATAAATAAATAAATAAATAAATAAATAATAAATAAATAAATAAATAAATAAATAAATAAATAAATAAATAAATAAATAAATAAATAAATAAATAAATAAATAAATAAATAAATATCCACCGTAGCGCCCTTCCAGAGACTCCCCGTTCTAGCAGACCACACAATATATGAGCATGACTGACTGTGTCGAAGGCTCGCTTAATGTCTAAAAAAACAGCTATTGTGACATTTCCCTTAGCTCATTCATGTTCAACATAGGTGACGATATCCAAAATTGCATCCATGGTGCATCGCCGCCTTCGAAATCCTGCCATGTGATCTGGAAGTACTTCTGTTTGCTCCACCACCATTGCAGCCTAGTGTCAATCATTTTCTCCATGACCTTGCATAAACAGCTCGTCAGGCTCACAGGACGAAAAGATTCAAGAGATAGAGGAGTTTTACCAGGCTTCAATATAGGTATCACACGTGCTGTTTTCCAAGAGTCAGGGACATACTCCTTTTTGCACAAGTCATTCAGTAACTCCAAAAGTGCCAATCGACCATTAGGTCTCATGTTTTGCAACATACTGTATGTAATGAAATCTGGACCTGCAGCAGTCTTTGTCTTACAAGACGCAAGTGCACATTTTAGCTCAATCATAGAGAATTCACAGTCTAATTGTACATGCTGTGACTGAAAACAGGCAAACATTTTTTGTTTTTCCATTTTAACTGAATATTGAAACTCGGGAGAAGTAATAGACACGCTTGTTCTAGTTATAACATTGCAGAATTCTTCAGCAATCACTAATTCTGAAGTATCTTTGGCTATTGAGAGAGCACGAAATGGTTGTGTTTGAACAACAGGGCCGCTTAATGCACGAATAGTCATCCATATTCGAGGAACTGGCGTCAGGGGAGACAACGTATTGCAATATTCACGCCATCTTTTTCCCCCTAATTTTTGTAGTCGTCTTCGCATGACTGAGTGGACTTGTTGCGAATTTCTATACGCTTTTATATTTCCATTGCGGCGGTAAGCTCTTTCTGCTCTTCTTCTTATAGCTCACAAATGTACTCATTTTATCGCGATATGTGACTCGGGTTCACCCTTGTCCCTATTCGCTATGCCCTACCCATTTTCCGCACCCAGCATAGACCACAGGGACACCTCATATTGAATAAAATTTACTTATGCATCGCAATAGCAGTTAAACCGACACTGAAGGTGCGTTCGCGCTGTCGGCGCCGCCGTGCTGTCGTGGGACGGACAACGCAAGCGCGGCCCGCGCGGGGAGGGTCACAAGGTCTCGAGAGACGCGAAATACGCTCAGCGAGTTTGGCTGCAAAAACGACGAAGCCGAATGGCCGCACCCTCGTTCTCCGCTCAATCGGCTCAGCAGCGGAGCGACGGCCGCGTTCAGCCTTCCGCCGCTGGCACGAGCGTTGTGCACACAAGCACCAGCGTTACTGTTGTGGAGGTGTGTGTGCAAACCACGCCGACGGGCGAACTATGGTCCGAGCGGAGCGGACAGTACACGTAAAGCTACAAACGGTGACAGTTTCCCACCTTGAGCTGTCCATAGTGCGCTGTCATCTGCGTACGTTGTGGGCTGAGGCACACAATCTACGCAGATGACATCACACTGCGGACAGCTCAACGTAACGAGGGCCAAATGGAGGAAACGCTCTAAGAAGCCATTGGTGAGATAGAGGCATATGTATAACGGCGAGAAGACTCAAGTGTTCTCCACAGAAATCAGAGCTATTGCTCTATCGACAACGAACAAGACACAAATACCCTCCCGAAATAAGGCTAGTGGCTGACGATGGCCCCATACCGGGCGTAGAGTCAATCAGGGGGCTGGGAGTACGCATACACGAGCGAAATCTCAATGCGGAAACCGTTAAGGCATTCGAGAACAGTGCGCAGCAGACAGTGCGTCTAATTGTGCGGATTGCAAATATGCACTACGGAATGAGAGAGGCCAATCTGATCACATTGGCGCAGGCCTTCGTAACTCGCAGAGTCGTGTACGTGGCTTCGTGCCTGAAGCTGAACTCTTCCGAAAAGGCTAAAATCGAGAGCATAATCAGGAGAACATAAGCAGGCACTTGGGATTCTAATTACGACAGCCACTAATAAGTTTTCAGCGCTCGGACTGCACAACACGCTTGATGAGCTCATCGAAGCACACACAACAACGCAGTACGAGAGGCTCACACAGAGCACCACGGAAAGCACAATACTGGACAGACTAGGAATAGGGTATGAGTCGCAGCACAGCGCCAAAGTGGACACACCTCAGGGCAACAGAGAGGGCCTAAGGAACCCACCGCTACAAAAGAATATGCACGCCACTCACCATAAAGAGAGATGGGAAGCTAGAGTGAAGCACATAGAATGCGAATGTGGCGACTTGCAGGAGGTGGTCTATGTGGACACTGCAGATTACAGAGAAAAGAAGGCAATGGCTGCGGTTGCAATTGATGCTGAAGGGGAGCCCCGGTTGGCGGCACTGTGGCGACAGATAACCCCGAAGTAGCAAGAAGAGGCAGCCATTGCGATGGCAATTGCCTCTACTAATTCCAAAGTCATCATTAGCGACTCTAAGAGTTCCGTCCGCAACTTGGCCGGAGGACGAACATCCCCGCGAGCACTAAGAATCCTAACGACCAACTCGAATTATCGATCAATACGAATTATAGGGGTACCAGCGCACTCCTCCCTCACCGGGAACGAGGCGGCTGATCAACGTAGCTCGAGGACTCACACGCCGAGTAGATGAGCCTTATCCACCGGGGTAGCGGAGTGACCGCATGGTGGATAGTGAAATCACGAATCACTACGAATTAGAGAGCGCAACGCTAGACCTTGCCATCGCTGCCAAAATGTTTCATTCACGCACTAGAGGGTTTTCTTAATGCAATGAACTGAACTTCGTAAAAGCACTTCAAGGCATTCGTAGACTTCAGGAAAGAAATGCGCGAAGTAAAAAAAAAAATGCTGCAAAAGTTTCCTCTTTCACAATTGGAGTGTGACATGCAGGTTCACTCAGCGCTTCGTTATGCTATAACCAAATATATCGAAAACAATAGCGAAGAAAGACCTTGGAGAATCACTATGCGTCTTCGAAAGTACAGTGAAAATAAAAAATAAAATAAAATATGAACAACGCACCGGCCACAACAAACGTTCCGAATGCAAGAAAGCCGTTCCCGTCTCGCTATAGAATGGCGTTAGCAACTTTCCGACAGCCAGAACTCAATTCTGCGGCAGTCGTTTCTTTCCAATTTCTTTATTTTATTATCAAAATTGCTTATGGAAGAGAGGCTGCGAAAATATTGATAAATTTCTGTTTTCGTAAGCACATTCTGCATTCCGGGCTTGCTGTCTCTTCAATATCTGCAAAAGATTATGATGTTCGATTCGATATTTCATTTCGGGAATACCGAGATGGAATGCCCGGAATAAAATGTCTGCCTTTGGTAGGGAGCTCAGAGCGACGTGCAACCACCTTGAATTCCTTATCGCGTGCCGCATGCAATGCAAACGTTGCAGATGCAGACGCGTTTTGTCGTTTCGCATATATGGAAATGCATGCATCCCACTCTTTATTCAAACGATGAGGTCCCGCACTCTGATGGAAATGCCGTTCGTCACTACCTCGTGGTAGCTTGCGTGGAATCGTAGAGTTGCATACAGGTAGTGTCACAGGGTAGTCGGACTCTCGAATATTTCGTCCACCACCGCAGTTATTGGTGGTGCGTATGCCGGGTGTTTCGGCGAACACATTAAAAATTGTTTAAAGGGGGCTTTTGGCAGATAGCACAGTTCTAGTTCATGAGCTGGTCTACTCGAAGAGGCGGATATTACACAAAAAATCGAAATATTTAATCGACAAATTAACAAAAATTCACTGATTACGTTTCTAACTAATTGCGTTATGGCCCACACTGCAGTTTACAAATTGTAGCCGTGGAGTTCGCAAGGCGGATCCACTTGGAGTGAATTGTCAGGAGGACACCAGCTTCGAGATATTAATTCCCGAACTTTGTGGAGAAATGCATTGGCGTTCCAGTTACTTTTGTGCTTCAATGCATAAAACAGCGTTTTGTTAAAAAAAGTAACTGGAACGCCAATGCATTTATCCGCAAAGTTCGGGAATTAATATCTCAGAACTGTTGTCATCCTAAGAATTCGTTCCAAGTGGATCCGCCTTGCGAACTCCACATCTAGAATTTGTAATTTGCAATATAGGCCATACGGTAATTAGTTTTAAAAAAATCGCCAACCCTTCCCCTGTCGAGAAAATGGGAGTAAGCGAAGCTTGTCGTGTGTGTACCTGACCTACTACTTTTCCTTCCCTTTCCGACTACTTTTCCTTCCCTTTCGTGCAATTGCGTTGTACGATTCTCTGCTAGACGCTGTCGTCGCTTGCGTTCGATGTCTCGAGTTTGCTAGGCGGCGTGGTTAGCAGCATTCTCCCGCCATTGCCGCTTGCGATTCTTCGAAATTAAATTGCTTCAAAATTAAATCTGTCCGTACGTAAGACAACAAATGGCTCATACCCCCTTAAGCAATAGCTCATACTCCCGTAAACGCGGCTTCCCCATTACGACGACAGAAGAGAAGTGAAATTGTACGCTGGAATGACGAGCGGCAACGGAGCCCGCAGTGGAAGAAGACGACGATGGGAGCAGTGGCCCGAGCGCGTGCCGGGCACGAGCACAACCCGAGGGGCCGCCAACCATGCAACCAGCTGCGGAAGAAGATGACGACGCTCGAGCCAATGCTAAAGATGATAGTTTGCCGCCTACACCGACCCCGACACAAGTCAGCCAAAAAAATCTTCGCATAAAATTTAATTAATGAATGTTTGTTAATTAGTCGATAATGGATTTCAATGTTTTGTGCAGGTAATGTCCGCCTTTTCTAGTCGGACCAGCTCATGAACTAGAATTGTGCTGTCTGCCACAGGAAACCTTTAGACATTTTTGAAAGTGTTCGCTGATGCACGTTGATGCAAACGTCTGATTTAGCCAGGACGGAGGTGCACTCGCTGGCACGGCGCTGTCGGTCAAAATTTCATTGCTATATACGCCACAGCATCCACTGGGACATACCCAATCGCTCAAGAATGGGGTATCTCAGGTATCAGGAAATAAAAGAAAATCAAGGCCGTTGGATGTCGTACACTCTTTCATTAAGAGATCTGCTTGATTTAGAGATACCCGGGAGCTGACCTCATATTTAGTTGTATGTCGTGATTTCATGTTTTATAAGGCCGAACAATGGAGCGCACAGTGGAATTGTTTTGCGAGTCAGTTTCGTAATATATAGGCCGGCTTGCTGTCCGGCCAGGACGAAATAAAGCGCTGTCCGCTGCTCCATAGCAAGGTGCATGCTTCCTAATATTGCGGGGTGCGGCTTCGCGTTCTCCATGAGTTTTCAAAAGTTACGGAGGTGGCACTGGAGTTCTGTTATAGTATACTCCAGGAGCACGCGTGGTCATTTTGGCTCAAGATCAAGTGGAAATCAGCGGTTCATAATTGCTCTTCACAGTAATTGAGCTTGGATTAATGGAGTAATTCACAGTAACTGATCGAGTAACTAAGTTAGCAGAGTCTAGCGAACTTTCTTTACTTAGTCCCTGTCTCGCTTTCACACTCGTACATGTGTACGACAGTGAGAAGGATATTTCGTTAAAGAGCCCCTAATCAGGCCACATTTCAAATTTTGGTTATACACTGTAATTGTTGCGTGTCCTCTAGGGAGCGTTCGACCTCAAGAATTTTTCAAATTGGTCCATTATTAGCACATATATAAATTTGTGAAATTTCGCGAACCCATGATTTCAGGAGATGAGCTTTACGACCAACATAGACACTCTCGCCACTTGCCTCCGTCTAGACCCCGCAAGCAAAGTTCCTTCCCTACGTACTCCCGCACAGGAGCCGGATTACGCGTCACGAGCACGTCACAATCCCCACCTTTTTTCTCTTCTTTTTTTTTTCCCTTTTCCTTTTTCTCTTTCTTTTTTCGTTCTTGCTGCGGAAGTTCTTGCTGCGCGGTGCACTTCCGGTGACGGTCTCGCGTGCGAACCCACGAGCTGTTGCGTTTGTTTCGTTTTAGTCTGTGCACGATCTTGCGAGCTGTGCGCTAGAACAACTGCTTTGTTGGCTGCTTCTGCAAAATGGATCCCTCAGTGCGCGCACGTTCGGCGAGGCTGGGCCTGCTCATAGATCCTTATCGCAATAAAACGCGTCGGTGTACCGCTGGCGCCACATTAGCGGTTTAAGTCAGTGCGACTTAACACACACACTGAAGTAGACGCGAGCGGATCAAAGAGTAAGATCGCGCGCTGGAGCACGGTAGAAATTGACATAGTTTGGTTCTCTGCCCGCGCGACGATGGAACAAGCAGACGAAATGGAAGTACATTTCCCTTGCGACGGTATATACATATACGAAGTAAAATAAAGACACGTAGACACTTGGTTTGCCGGTTTCATTATTTCTCTAAACACTAATTCGTCTATTGAAGCGACATATCATATAACTGCTGTTGCCTTGAATAATTCTCGAACTCATGTGCCCCTGTGAGTGACGGCACAGCACTGCGAATTACGTAGGCGCACTTGTGCGAATGACGCCGACTCTCCGGCTGGGAGCGCGGCCCCCGCGATGAGAAGGGCGCACGGCGTTTGGTTTGAAATTGCAGCTGTTTTCGCGGAGCGTAGCGGTGTAATACTTTGCAGACACGATCGTTGGCGCGCATTGTATGCACTGCGCTTGTCAGCTCAAGATGGCCAAACCTGGCGAGGGGCACTTTAAGAACAGAAAAGCTGACTTGCTCTAGGTGCTCTAGGTTAATTAATTAGGAGGAAACGTTAAGTTTCATTTCAGAATCTCTACCGAAAGGTTCTCTTCCTGAAACGGTAGTCAAAGTACACCAGGTGAACCTTCCACGTAATGCACCTTAACTGGAGAACGTTTTTGGGCACATCTGTGCTTGATGAAAAAGCACAGATGTGCTTTTTTCAAAGCGTTGACATTTGCATTTTGTAACGTCCTTGCTCTTTCGCAATGCCTGCTCTGCGGCGTAGTGCAGTTCTGATACATATTCTTTGTGAAAACTGCTCCCACAGCCCCCACGCGACTCAGCAGATAAATACCGTCACGTGTTTTTTCTCCCGAAGACACCGAGTACGAGCGCACGCTTCAGAATCAAGTGGGTTGCGATTACTCTTGAAAGGTGAACGTGATATGATGCAGCTATGCGATCGTCTCACAGTCAGTGAAGAAGTGTCGACACCGAACGCGCAACCTCGACCTCTGTTGCCTACCCATATCAGGGGCTGATATGGATAGCATTCCGTCAATGCAAATATGCAAGCAGTCGCAAACAATATAATGGACTCGAGCAGTCAGTATCGTTGTGCTTCAACAGGTTCTCAACGGATCAGCACACATGAGTGTACTGTTTTGCTAGATGGTATGTAATAGCACAGTTTACCAGCGCAAGGGCGGGCCAACCGAATAGACAAAACGTTACAGAGGGTTCTGTCTCTTCTTGCCTATTTCATTGGCTCATCTTGGCGCTGATAAATAGCACCATGTTTTCGACTCAGTGATGCGCTATTACACTTGCATCGTTTCAGACCGGGCAAAATAAACACTGACCAACACAAAGGGCTTGCTACTTTGAAGGAGGATAAAATGTGCAATGAGAGACAATAAATGGGAATGGAAAGACGCGGCCGCCCGGTTCATAGAATCGGGCGGAAGTAGGGGAAAAAGAAAACTAAAAAGGAATTTCGTAATGTTCTCTGAAAGTTAAACCGAAGGCACCTTACAAAGAAATGTTCCTTTATTTCAGGTTCACTGCCATAGCAACATTGATGGGAAGGCGTCGCGCCAGATCTGTGGGAATAAAGAAGTACGCAATGATATTCGGCAACGCATTCTGGTAAATGAAACTTCAAATCCTCCAGTGAAACACTATCTACTCTGCCAAAGGAATGTAAAGCATTGAAAATCAGTTGTTCAAGACTGGGGAAGTAGCACGTTCTTCACGAACAGAATATTTTCTAAATATTCCAGCAGTGATACATGCCGAAGGTCGTAGAATCCTCAGGACTGGGCCTTTAAAGATGTCCTGAACCACCTCTCGGGCTTTGTGAAAAAATATAGGCCGCGGATATCATACGCTGCTGTGAACATCTCAGCCAAGTTTTGCAGTCGTGCGCGGCGCGTGAAGCTCGCAAGCGGAGCGCGAAGTCACCTTTCTCTCAAACACTCTCTTTTTAACAGAAGCCATGATCATCTCTTGTCTGGTCGCTTTATTTCGTAATAGAGCATCCAGAAAACGCGGCTACTGTTGGCCAAAAGCTGACGTCAACCAAGAAGGGTGTTTGGATCAGTCCGCTTCTTCCTACTGTTACTGCGTATATTTATTGACGAAGTTTAATAAACAGGCTGAAGTAAGCAAACATCTGCTTTTGAATTTCGATAATAATTACGTACTTCCGGAAGAAGCTGACTATCGTCTGCTCAAGCTCGGCCGCGGCCGCGCGCGGAGGAATACCACTTTGGCCACCCAGCGTATCGGTGGTTAGCCGTTGGATCTCGCCAATTTCGACCAGCTTTGAACGCTCAGCTAGCCTCGAACCACGCGATACTTAAGGTCAGACCACACGCACACTTAGCAGCGCGTGCTGACTCCTGGACACTCCTGGTTAGACGCCTTGGTAGACTTATTGATAGCGCTTCAAAATGCGCAAGTAGGATGTGACTACTATCCGTCGGTCAAACTGGCGATCGAAGGACAAAGCCGGTCCGCACCACGGTCGGACTGCAGTATATGAGCGCGAACACGCACTGAAACCCTGTCGTGCACAAAGCAAACGCTGCGCATACGCACAACAGTTGCATGTAGCTGCTGTCTGCTACGTAGCGTAGATACCGCGGCCGCCGCGGGGTGCCGCGTCGAGTCCACGGGTTAAGCGCGCTGCTGCTCGATTAGCACTGGCTTAGGTCTGGCTAGGGTGCCTCGATGCCCAGCGCCGCCGCTGGCATCGAGGCACCCTAGGTCTTGCACGTCGTAGGCGCCAAAATCGGAGGTAGTGGCGTCTACTTTAACATCCACAATCAAATTGTGGATTGTGGATGTTACGGCTACGGCGGAGCGTTGGGGGCACGCTCCGCTCCGCCGTAGCTTTCGCAGTGCAAATCATTGAAGAAGGAGCGGAAGCTCCGCGAAGGTCCGTGTTTGATTACCAATAACTCCGCTTCTGTTGAACGTATTGAAGCACTTCTTGCGGCAAAGTATGTCTGAAATAGCCTATTTTAACTTAAAATGCATTTATACCCTTCGATAAACAGTGGTTCGGGGCCCCTTTAAGGAACGCCGCTGCCAGTGCTGTTGCTGACTCATTTAAACTTGAGCGCTTGTGGTTTGGCACCCACTTTATAGCTGGAATATAGGACGTGGAAGAAGAAGTTTCACACATGACTCATTCGCTTTTGGAAGCAGGGTCGATTCATGGCCGTAGTGGGTTGTGCTATATCTACAGGCACCAAACCAAACCCAAACCATGGTCAGAGGAGACAGACCGATGCAAGATCTCCTGCTGCAATGGTACCACGGAGGTAGTGTAAAGAAAGTGCAGTGTGAGCCAACGGTTCACGTATGATGACAGCTGTCCGTACAAGTTCCAAACAAGGCCATAGCTAGGTGGCTTGGGTTGAAGCCCGCTTTCAATTTTCTGCCTGGTGTTTCCCCGCTATTGTTGAAAAAAGTTGAGCAAAAGATTTTCTTCTTTTTATTGATTGTAATTATTCTCGATATATTTTTGCACATTTTATTGGAAAACAAACTTTTTTTTCTGGATATTTATGTGCCTGAAGGATGAAGGCGATATAGCAGCAAATGACCAATGTGGGTCAACACGGGGTCATAGCGGGACAGAATGAGCCACGCTTCCTGTGCTATAGCTCGGCAGCGCAGTGGGAAAAAAGTTGGCATATTGCCGACTGTTAGTTGCGTGCAGTAAAGGGCCTATAAGTAGGGCTCTGTATGATATCGCTGCTGTGGACGTCCTAAACTGCGAGGACATATGGTCATTCAGGTTTACATATTCCTTCCCGATTTGAACAGCGGGAGTGCACGTATAAATCTGGTTTCTTCTCCGAGTGTGCTTTCGCGATGGATCACGCCAGTTTTCGCAGTGCCACCAAGACCAGCGCGAGCTCCCACGGGAGCACTTCTAGAACACAGTCTGAGCACTCTTGTTTTAGCCCAATGAAAACCGCTGTATACCGTTAAGCGACACTGAGTCCTGGCAGACAAATGAATCCCTCATCACGCTGTTAATGGGTCGCTTTCCAGTGGTGTAAACAGGGAGTACACACAGGGCACCCAACAACCAAACTTAATCTGTAACCGCAATGTCGCAATGAACTCTCTCAACTGCTTTCAATATTTTCTCTCTCTGTCTCTTTTAGGCGGCGTGGACCGAAACTTGGAAGTGTTTGCCTGGCGCTTATCGCCGCGCATCCTATTCATTTTGTCCTGTTTTCACCGCAGGCCTGTAATAAGCAACCAAAAGAAAATTGGCATGATTCACGCTACACAACGACAGAGCGTCTCCCAGCAGAGCGGACGCGGAGGGAAAACAATATCGCTTCGCTTTTCGGCGCGATAAAGCACGTCAAACTGTCGACACAATGGCACACAGAAACACAAGCGATAGCGAGAGCTCCGCGCGGAGTTATCGGTCTGTTAGGCGTTCCGGCCGATAGTTGAGTTCTGGCGGCACCTGCACTCTGTCGCTCACCTGCTGCCGCCGCCGCATGGATACACGAGCACTATACCCCCGGTTGGTTCTGGTGCCTCTGTTCCTAAGTGCTGCCGAGACCGTCGAAACAGGTGAGGAAATGACTACGCCGCTTCTCTGTTTGATAAATAATTGCGCGATTCGTGCTCGTATACATTTGCCCTGCGCTTCCCTAGCTGATTGTAGCACACGCGCAATACTTCTCGGTATATATGCAGGCTACAGCATAGCGCTCGCATTTTACCGGCACCTAACTATAGGATCAAAACACTCGGAATCTTATATTCCTAAGTGCGCTATTATGTTTATAAGTGATTCTGGTTATCGCTTGAGCTTCGCTGCTTACGCTGTTAAGAGGCAAGTTTTCTGCAGCTGTGTAATATTGCACAAAGGACGTCGTGGAAAATATACCGTGAGTCCCAGAGTCGAGGATAAGCCCTGCTTTCCCCTCTCTTATTTCCGTGAAGGTTGTTTCGGCGCCTTCGCGTTTCAGCACAAAGTTCTCAGCTTGAAGAGAAAAGCGCAATAGTAACCCTGCAGCGGCAATAAACCACGAGAGAGACGCAAGAGAAAAAGAGAGGCGGCCACACTTTCGCAATGAACTGAACACTCAACACAAAGTTTCGTGATGCGTTCCTGTGCTAAGGTATTCTGAAATGTGATAAAATGCTATCGAAATCAACAACGTCACGCTGGTGTACGGGCGCCGATGTTCAAGCGCGAAATTCAACGAACGGAAGTTCGGCCTTCATTTTTGCCCCAATAATAATAAATCTCATTCAACCAAACGAATCGAAGTATAGTTTTGAAAGAACGATTTCTTAACAACCTATACTCACTTAGCGTTTTTCTTTAGTGCCAATCTAAGTGAAAGATACGAGCAGCAGGGGCGAAAGGGTTTCATCAGTCAAGCGCCATTCCGAGCATGGTCTTCATCGCTTCGGCGATCAAGTATATACGTCAACTACTAACTGCTGAGCTTGTAGGGATATGGTGAGGAGGACAGGATAAAACAAAAGGGAGAAGACAGAGATGTTGACCAGAAGAGCGTCTGGAGCGGTTATACCCTACGCTGGAGGAAGGGAAAAAGAGAGCAGAAAATGAGAGAGGGGAAGGAAAGACGTGGTGAATTCGGGCACGTGCGTGGACGGCACCAAGCAGTCAAAGACGTTCGCACATCACCAGCTGTGCTTTCAAGACGAACTGGAGGGCCTTCACTTCATGGACTGACTTGCGATGGGGACGGTGTACCATGTTTACAGCGCCTGCGCGGACAGTGGCCGATCGTCCAGTCGCCGCAAATTGTACAGGATAAGTTTAGTGGTACGGTAGTACAAAGAGGAGCGCAGAAGTCACAGGTGCGTCAACTTCACGTAACAGCAAGCGATTCAGAAATAATACGTGTTTTCCTATAAGAAGCCCAAGTATCCAGATTGTGTATCGGACTCATACAACCGCCACCATCATCAATGCCGCCGTCACCGCCACGAAGAAGGCTCCATTATACAAAGCTTCTTGTTTACTCTTTCTTTTCTATGTACGTGTCATTCTTTGTGCGCTTTAAGAGTACGATCCAGAATGGGTATCGGACTCACTGCAGCAATATAAAGCATGTAGCCGTACGCGCCAACATCCGAGACACCGGGTGACTTGCTTACAGTGTGCACGGTATTATAAGCATGCGCGACGCAGATTCGGCGAGTCGTGGCGTCTGCGCATGTATTTCGGAGGCAACACTGTGCAATAAATTCACGCAGCAAAGCTTAGCATGCGTTGTCTAAAGCTTGTAAAGTCGAAGTTGCTTCTGTGCGGTGCAAGACGATGACCGATAACAATCACGTAGAGGGGCAAGGGAGAACTCCCACATAGGACGAGCATGAGATAATCGATTAATGTTGCCATTCGGACAGCTTTAGAAGTAAAAGTAGCATGTTCAATTATAAATGAGCTGAAATCAGCCTACAAAAATGGCTCTTCGCCGTTAGCGATGTCAGCCATCATGCAGTAAGCAGATGTCTTTCCAAATTGTAGTTGTTCTTACTCTATCATCATCATCATCATCATCATCATCATCATCATCATCATCACCATCACCATCATCACCATCATCATCATCCTATATTTTATGTCCAATGTCCACTGCAGGACGAAGGCCTCTCCCTGCGATCTCCAATTACCTCTGTCTTGCGCTAGCTGATTCCAACTTGCGCCTGCGAACTTCCTAGCTTCATCACCCCACCTAGTTTTCTGCCATCCTAGACTACGCTTCCCTTCTCTTGGTATCCATTCTGTAACTCTAATGTCCACCGGTTATCCATCCTACGCATTACATGGCCTGCCCAGCTCCACTTTTTCCGCTTAATGTCAACTAGAATATCGGCTATCCCCGTTTGTTCTCTGATCCACACCGCTTTCTTCCTGTCTCTTAACGTTCAGCCTAACATTTTTCGTTCCATCACTCTTTGTGTGGTCCTTAACTTGTTCTAGAGCTTCTTTGTTAAGCTCCAAGTTTCTTCCCCATATGTTAGCACCGGTAGAATGCAATGATTGTACACTTTTCAACGACAGTGGTAAGCTCCCAGTCAGGATTTGGCAATGCCTGCCGTATGCACTCTCACCCAATTTTATTCTTCTGTAAATTTCTTTCTCGTGATCAGGGTCCCCTGTGAGTAATTGACCTAGATAAACGTACTCCTTTACAGACTCTAGAGGCTGACTGGCGATCCTGAATTCTTGTTCTCTTGACAGGCTATTAAACATTATCGTTTTCTTCTGCATATTAATCTTCAACCCAATTCTTCCACTTTCTCGATTAAGGTCCTTAATCATTTGCTGTAATTCGTCTCCATTGTTGCTGAATGGGACAATGTCATCTGCAAACCGAAGGTTGGCTGAGATATTCGCCGTCGATCCTCACTCCTAAGCCTTCCCAGTCTAAGAGCTTGAATACTTCTTCTAAGCATGCAGTGAATAGCATTGGAGAGATTGTGTCTCCTTGCCTGACCCCTTTCTTGATAGGTAATCTTTCTACTTTTCTAGTGGAGAACCAAGGTAGCTGTGGAATCCTTGTAGATATTTGCTAAGATATTCACGTATGCCTCCTGTACTCCTTGATTACGCAATGCCTCTATGACTGCTGGTATCTCTACTGAATCAAATGCCTTTTCATAATCTATGAAAGCCATATAGAGAGGTTGATTGTACTCCGCAGATTTCTCTATTACCTGATTGATGACATGGATATGATCCATCGTAGAATATCCCTTCCTGAAGCCAGCCTGTTTTCTTGGTTGGCTGAAGTCAACTGTTGCCCTGATTCTATTGGAAATTATCTTTGTGGATGTTTCATACAATACTGAAAGCAAGCTAATGGGTCTATAATTCTTCAATTCTTTAACGTCTCCCTTCTTATGGCTTAGTAGAATGTGGGCGTTCTTCCAGCTCTCTGGTACACTAGAAGCTGTGAGGCATTGCGTATAAAGGGCCGCAAGCTTTTCAAGCATTATATCTGCTCCATCTTTGATTAAATCGACTGTTATTCCATCTTCTGCAGCAGCTTTTCCCCTGGTCATGTCTTTCAAGGCCCTTCTAACTTGATCGCTAGTTATAGAAGGAGCCTCTGTATCCGGTTCATTACTATTTCGAATCAAAGTAGCTTGACTGTTTTGGGCACTGTACAGGCCAGTATAGAATTCTTCCGCTGCTTTTACTATGTCATCGAAATTGCTGATATTACCATGCTTATCTTTCAGTGCATACATTTTGCCTCGTCCTATGCCAAACTTTCTTCTTACTGATTTAATGCTGCGTCCATATTTTACGGCTTCCTCAATCTTTCCCACGTTATAATTTCGAATATCCCTTACTTTCTTCTTGTTCATCCGTTTTGACAGTTTAGCGAATTCTATCTTATCTCTTGAGCTGGACATTTTCATGTTTTGTCGTTTCTTTATTAGGTCCTTTGTTTCTTGGGAGAGCTTACCTACTGGTTGCCTTGGTGCCTTACCTCCCACTTCAATTGCTGCTTCTGAGATCAACCTAGTTAGGGTTTCATTCATTACCTCTATGTTGTCTTTATCTTCCTTTTCTAAAGTTGCATATTTGTTTGCGAGCACCACCCTGAATTGGTCTGATTTTACCCTTACTGCCTCTAGGTTGGCCTGTTTCCTCTTGACTAATTTCACTCTTTCTCTCTTCAAATTGAGAGAAATCCTAGACTTAACTAACCTATGGTAACTGCACTTTACCTTCTACCTCCTGCACTATGCTTGGATCGGCATAGAGAGTATGAAATCTACTTCATTCTTTGTTTCTCCATTAGGGCTTTTCCAGGTCCACTTCCTGTTGCTGCGCTTCCTGAAGAAGGTATTCATTATTCGGAGCCTACTATTCCTTTCCCCGAATTCTACCAACATCTCTCATCTTGCATTCCTAGAATCGATGCCGTAGTTGCCAATTGCTTACTCACCAACCTGCTTTTTCCCCACTTTTGCATTGAAGTCGCCCATGACTATAGTATACTGAGTTTGCACCTTTCTGATTGCTAATTCAACGTCTTCATAAAACTGTTCTATTTCTTCATCATCGTGACTAGAGGTTGGGGCGTAGGCTTGTACTACCTTCATTTTGTACCTCCTATTCAGCTTTATTACGACGACTGCTACCCTCTCATTATGCTGTAGAATTCATCAATGTTGCCCGGTATGTTGTTATGGACTCTCTCATCCGGATTCTCTCTTATCTGGAAGACCTCTGCAGCAGAGGACGTGGCCGTTAGTCAGCACTGTGTAAGCCTCACCAGTTCTTCTAACCTCACTAAGGCCAATAATATCCCAGGCAATGCCTGATAATTCTTCAAATAGTCCTGCTAAGCTAGCCTCACTCGAGAGGGTGCGCGGGCTGAGCGTTGCCAGGTTCAGTTTCCATTGGCGGCCTGTCCGGACCCAGAGATTCTTAGCACCCTCTGCCGCGTAGCAGGTCTGACCACCGCCTTGGTCAGGTGCTCCGCAGCCACTGGGGACTGAGGGCCATGGGTTAATTGTC
Organism: Dermacentor silvarum; assembly: GCF_013339745.2. Lineage (NCBI taxonomy): Eukaryota > Metazoa > Arthropoda > Arachnida > Ixodida > Ixodidae > Dermacentor > Dermacentor silvarum. The sequence goes on along the minus strand of NC_051159.1, from coordinate 102,475,783 downwards.
GGAGTAATGAGGGAGGTAGTGGCCGAATATTGCACCAGGGAGGCCAATTCCTGTTCTGGTGAGGGAGTGACTTTGATGAAGCTTAGTGGGCCTTCCTAGTTTGGTTGCACCTGAACTAGTACAGCCCCACTAGCTCTCGGCAATATATATTTTTTTCTTGCTGGTGTCAGGCACCACTACATGCCTGAAATGTAGTGGATTCGAGCTTACGGCCTACAGATTTGAAGCCGGGTATTCTACCTCTGCTCGACGCCACCACCTTACTCTATAACCTCTTACTCTATACTCTTACTCTATAATCTGGTGCAACTCACTCTGGGGAATCGGCCATGAATCAGGCGGTGCAAGGGCTTACAAATATTACACCGAAGCTTTGACTCTTACTGGCCTTTCGAGGTATGAGCAAACCGCTATCGACCGTGCAGATGCACACTGATTTCAAAGCGCCACGCTCCAACAACTCATGAATGGCTTTATACATATGGTTGTGACCAACAAAAATCGGGCCCCTTCTCTCTCACACACACACACGCACTCATATTATATAGTATTTAGATATTTGTTTGATTCCAGCACTGCTGTATTTACAGCGTTTGCTTTTTTTTTTTTTTGCTTTTCGGCCACCAGGGGTAGTCAGGCTGGCAAACCTCGCGCCACTAGCGATGAGGTGAAGAATCGCAAGCAGGTCGGGGCTGGCCGGTTGAGCGGCATTAATCAAAATTCGACCTCTAACGCGTGCACGGTTGCTTCAGTGTAGCCGTATACCATGGCCCTGAACACCTTCTCGTTCCTGATGGACACCGGATACCATTTTGCGTGCACCTTGACGTCGTTTATCGTGTTCATCATCCACTTCAACAACGGTCTCGGCAGCACCGGAGACATCGTCCGCCTGGCCTTCTGTGCCGTTGCTTTTATCTTCCACGCACTGCAGCTAAGGTACCACCAACAGCACATTAACATAGAGGTAGTGAACGTGCCTCAGTGAACCAAGATTGCCACCATGGAGGCAGACACGCAGCAGCTGGACGCCCTTTTATACGCCTGCGCTGCGCTTCCTGTGCCGTCGTCTATGTCCTTGGTGCGTTGTTCGCCAGTGGAAAGGACGATTTCCGCGTCGCCAACTTCGTGCGACACCAGTGCTGATGGCGTTCAACGGCTTGAAATTTCGACAAACGTGTGACTGCGCAATATGAAGACCAGCAAGACACAGACAGCGGTGCAAATCATTTTGATCAGCAGTAACGGACAATCGTTACTTCTGTCTCGGTCGAAGATAAATCCTGCGTAAAGCATGGATCCCAGTGCTCTGTCAGCGGTGGCCGAGGCCGTGAGCTTGCTGCGACGGGAGACTGTGTTCTTCCTAAGCGACCTGGTGCTGGCCGGTTCTGACCTGGGCGTGGTGATGGAGACCTTCGTGCACGGCATCCCCATTGCGACCGCCCTGGTGCTCGTCATGGCCACGCTCTTCCTTCTCGGCTTCCACATGCTCCACCTCTGGTCCCTGTCGTCGCTGGCTTCTGACGCGGCCATATGCATCGGCATTATATGCAAATTCACGCATTCCGCATACCGTTGTGCACCTGGCTTGGTGCACCACTTGTGGACGACGCACAAGATGAAATCGCGCACATCTGCCTAAAACTGGACCTGCTTCCTCTTCCGCACTGCACTAGTGTTGTTCTACGCGATCGGCATAACGGTGAGCATCCACGGGCAGCGTTCCGGGAATCAACGTTCCGGGAAGCAAACAATGCTCCTGTTGCGGCGGCGCCGCCAATGATATCGCCGGCGCCCAACCCCGAGGCCGTAGCCCATCAGCATCACGGCCACGCGGGTTGCCGAAGCAGCCGCAGCGAGGGTGAATCGCATTGTCATCATGGGGCAGTCCGCGGTTCGGCTCGGGCTCGCCGCAGCTGGGCTGCGCGACTCGATGTTGGGGCAGGAAACTCTGGTATGAAGCGATTCGGAGCCGAAGAGGCTACCCGAAGACAGCGATGTGAGAAGTGTTTGGCTCTGTAACCCACACAATTTCGCACGTCTCGATGTCGGGCTGTTCGAAAACAGCTCTGGTACCGTAGATGGAGCGGCAGCTACTAGCGACGAACACTCCGGGCCAGTTAGAGCAATACGACGGCGTCGAACAACCTCGGGCATCAAATCCGTCGGGCCCTGCCGTCAGCTGTGCGTAATTTTATACACACAAGAAATTTTTATTTTAGCCGTAATTTTTATAGCATTTAATAAACCGCTTCACGAACGTTTCGCTTCGCTTAACATAAGTTTGAATATGTGCGTTGGATCTGCATATTTTTGTTAGACATAGATCCTGTAGTCCGCAGGACTCGACCTGCTTCGCTAGGTATCGCTAGCATACACACTTTCCCGGATGTGTACCAAGTTCCGAGGTTTTAAACTTATTCAGTTATTTATCATATACCCAAAATTTTGTCCGCAAATGTCGGCGCACGATGGTCGGCATGATTTTCCACACACACGTACACGCACGCGCACACTATATATATATATATATATATATATATATATATATATATATATCGCTATGTGCGCTATGTGCCCTACATGTTCTTATCGTTGAGCTGGGTTATTTTAAGAGGCGGACATTATATAGTAGCCCGAGAAATTGAAACGCTTATTCAAACAATTAACAAAAAATGACTAATGAACTTCTTAGTGAATTTACGACACATATTGTAATTTACGAATTGTAGCCGGTGAGTTTGCAAGACGCATCCACTTGAAATGAATTTCCAGGATGACACCGGTTTCGAGATATTTCACAAAGTTTGGGACGAAATCATGGGCGTTCTAGTTACTTTTGTGCTTCAATGTATAAAAGAGCATTTCGGTAAAAAATTAAGTTGAACAACAGTGCATTTTTACGGCGACCTTGATGGCGAATATCTCCAAACCGGTGTCATTGTGGACATTCATTCCAAGTGGATATGCCTGGCAAGCTCACCGGCTGGCAAGCTCACCGGTGCACCGGTTAATTGCATTGTGTCGCAATGTAATTAACTAAAGTAAATTAGTGAATTTTTTAATTCGTTGAATATGTATCGATTTCTCGTGCTTCCAATGTCCGCCTCATCGAATAATCGAGCTAAATGATAAGAATGTTGCTACCTGCCACAGGCGATTTCTAAAAATACCGTGAAACTTCAACATGAACACCCTGTATTGCGTCTAGGCTTGTCCGACGGTTGTCACCGAATCCGTGCATTTTATTCTGTGCCCGTTTATGCGGGCACGTCAGTTCCGGCGAGTGCGGGGTAGTATAATAGTCGTATATAGTGGACCTCAAGGTCCGCGGGCTACCACACTGTCCTTAAAAAAAAATTGCAGTTTCGCCCGAAAGAGGCAGCATAGATTGCGATAGCAAATTAGTAGACAGCCATACGGAGTAAGGATAGTAGTTTTATCGGCCGTGTAAGCTGGTAAACATTCGCTTACCACCTAAATTAACAAGCATGGTGTCAGAGCGCACAGGCAAACATGAACACATCACGCTCGATGATCGCGGACACTCGCTGTCAAAACGCTGGCCCGAGGAAGCGAGGCAGCGGCAGCGAGCGAAGGGACCAACGCGCTGTCTATCGCTTCAACGCAAACTGAACGGCGAGAACGCAGCACACGCAAAGCTATATGAGCCGTCGGCCCACCTAGACTGTGCCCCCAAAGCAGACCGCTTTCAAGATAAAGCCCGCGCGGCCGCGCCACACTCAGCTGCCGCCGAAGTACAACGCGCCCCGTTCCTCCCCTTCCACGGTGCCATGCGCGCGACGGAAGACGGCGCTTCCTCCCCGCTTTTCTCCCTTGCGCGCGTGAGATTGAGCCGCGATCGTCGGCTTGCATCCTCGCACGCTTTCACTCGCACATACAGCTTACGGCGCGCGGCGGCGGTGTCATCGCCCTTGGACGATATGCGGAAGACCACAGCGACGACGACGGCAAAAATGCGCCTGGAGTGTCCATATAATTGCGGTCGCAATAAAAGAAAGACGGTGCCTGCGAACAGCGCACTTTGTGCCGCTGAGCGAGTTCCAACAACTTAATCTTGCTCAAACTGCGCTCAATTATTTCTTGTTTCCGAAATGCCATGCTTCAATCCAAGCTGCGCTGGAATTCCTGTCACCAACGGGTCTAGGCTCTCACATGTAATACTCATACTCTGCGTGTGACTATGCGATGTGTTGTTGGTGACCTGAGGGGTCATGTCGCATACCCACAGTAAGGGACTGGCCATGAAATCAGGCGTTTAAGTTAAGCTGATAAAGACGAGGGAATTAACAATTTGTAAAGTGTTGTGGTGTGCCTTCACCTTTTTTTCCCCTGTATCTCCTTATCTTTCCTTTTAATTTCTTTCCTTTTTTTCTTCTTTTCAAGCTGGTGGAATTGTGTCCCTTTTATGAGACAATTGCTTGCTTGCTTTATGGTGTTTATGTATGTTCACATAATTAATAATAATAATACTAGTTGTCGCATACGCTTGAGCGAATTGCTGCAGCTCGTCAGGAGCTGATGAACTCCTGTTAGGCGGATGAAAGACGTTCCAAGTGTTGTACTTTGTAGCTGTCTCAGCGACTACTTGCGAAGGATCCAGCATGCCTTCCTAAGCGGATCTCTGCTGCCTTGACTAGGAGGCCATGAAGTCAGAGGATTAGGCCGGTAATCTTCCGCAAGGCCATATATAGATCCCAGGTACGCAGCCAAGGGGGGGGGGGGGCGGCTTCAGCCTCCCCCCCCCCCCTCTCTGATATTTGTTCGTGCTGTCATGCACCGCCGACCAAAACAACCACCGGCGCCGGGACTCATTCTGGATTTTGTCTACAATGTCTTTTTGACGCTCGAAAAGACATTTCGCCGCGAACATTGCGAACTCGGGCTGGATTTCGTGGCAACGCCCATGCACCTGGAGTCACATAACGTAAGGAGCCCGAGCCGAGCACAAAGTTTCAAGGGCTTTTCGGTAGCGAGCGGGCGCGTCGCGGCAACTCGCAGCGGCCCCGGAATCTACGGAGCGCATGGATTTCAATTCCGAAACTTGATGGGTATAAAGCTCTCAAACTTTTGACGTGAAAGGTGCACTGACGTTTCCAAAGGGTGCTTCTGTTTTTTAATTCAGGAACTTTGTGGGTTTAATGTTCTTATAAACTTGGGCCAACATGCGTGCACTCGAACGCGCGTGTCCAAGCTGTTCTAGAAATGGAAGCTCGCGCTCGCAATCTTCCACACACATGAAAGTATTAAATCACCCGCCGTGGTTGCTCAGTGGCTATGGTGTTGGGCTGCTGAGCACGAGGTCTCGGGATCGAATCCCGGCCACGGCGGTCGCATTTCGATGGGGCGAAATGCGAAAACACCCTTGTACTTATATTAGGTGCCGTTAAAGAACACCAGGTGGTCCAAATTTTCGGTCCCCAACTACGGCGTGCCTCATAAAATCAGAACTGTTGTGGCACGTAAAACTCCATAATATGAATTTTTTTTTAAGTATGAATTCACCGTGACTGTCATGTTGCATCTGATAATGTTTCTCCAATGAATTTTTTTTTAAGTATTAAATATCACCGTGACTGTCAGGTGGCATCTGATAATTTTCTCCAAACATTTTCAGGAAGCGCGCTCAATGTTATCGATCAGCCGGACCAGGGCAGGCAAAGTAAAATAAGAGAAAACAGAAGAAAGTTAACAGGCCTATTAAATTTGAGACAGTTCTTTTTTGCGGGCGGCAAGGTCTGGCTCACCGTGGCGATAGGGACACTGGTCCTATGGATTTAAGCAAAGCCCCCGCTGAAAATACTGGTATTTCCAGAGCGCTTCTTCGCATGCGAGCTGATTGCGGAGATACATATCTGAAGAACCATTTGCAAAAGTTGCTCCAGTAATGCCTCGTATTTAAACAAGCTGTACAAAAATAAATTATAGAAATTTGCGGTGAAATTATCAAAGAAAGCCTAGATGCGAAAGTGAACGCTGCAGGCTGCTTCTCCGTACTTGCTGACGAAACGACGGATATTGCTGGAATCGAACAGCTTACTGTTTGTGCAAGGTACCTAAACAAGGATGTCAACGATATCGAAGGAAGGAAGGAAGAAAAATAAGAGGTGAAAGGCCGAGAGGTTAATCAGGTTAAGTGTCCGGTTAGCTACTCTGCACATGGGGATGGGGTAAGGGCAGAAAAGATTAGAAAACAAGAGAAGATTAAAAAAAAAAAAAAGAGAGACGTATCGGTCCGCACATTCTATAGTTTTTCACTAAGTCCTGTTTCTTTTAAAAAGCGTACTAGTGCTATAAAGCAGTTTGTTCCGACGTCGGCTGGAACCAGGGACCGAGAATTGTGGCTTACGTAAGGGGACGGCTGTCTAGCTTGTCGAGCGTGGTGCTGAGGAAACGATATCTAAGAAGTGTTTTTAGGTTTTAGCACAGGAATAGATGCACTCTGTCATTGAGACTGCAGGTTATATGGGCATGTGTACAAACTGCTGCAGATTCTAGTAACCCTTCTTGTGCGACTGCCAGCGCAGAGAGATATTCAAACATGAGTTTACTAAAAAAACCACTTGCGCTCTACAATGTCTGAGGAACGCATGGTTATGCTGGCGCTTCTATACGCCCACAGAGACGTCGCCGTCAACGTGTCCGATGTTATTGAATGCTTCGCTAAACTTTCCCACCGAGTTAAGTTTATCGTTTAGATAGCGAAGCAGCAAAAATCAATGCATGTAAAAATATCTGTTCCTTCACGTTCCTATATAAGCTCGTAATTATGAAAACGTATGGCTGTTTCTTAGCTTTTAAAACAACAGAAATTTTCACCGTTTATTGTAACAGTTAGCATGATGATCAAAATTATCCTGGGAATAGAAAAACTACGGGGACATCAATAACCAACTTTGACAAACCTTGCTCATTGAAAGCCCGGCACACGCGGCGTTTCCCAAAAACGCACTCGGATGTTAAGTAAATCAACTTGCCGCATCATCTGTGGCTGTCGTTTGTCCTTTTCTTTCCTTTTTAGCTACATGATTTTACTTCTTTTCTAAAACGAAGAAATACCCTTCTTTAATTTTGGGTGCAGAATAATTGTTGCCGCTGTGCAGGCAGTTAACACACGCATTTTCGTATTCATTTCGGCATTATTGTTCTATTATTCTAGCCACATTGTGCTGTCGTGACCGCAGCATGGCCCAAATGCATATCACGACTTCTGAGATCATAGTCTTGCCTGGATCGTCTGTCTTTATACTCGTATGCGTGAAGTTTACTATCTGTGACTGCGCAACATGTTTATTTGTCTTGTTTGACGCATTATATACAGTGACGTTTCCTTAGATACGTAGATTTATTGCAGACTTTTACGTATATTTAAATATCTTCTTGCGATGTTTTGTATATACGAGCAGTGAACTTGGTTTCACGCCACACATTCTTGCCGTTTATCTTCGCATTTCTATATTCCATTCTATCTTCGCATTTCTAATGTATATTTTGCGGAACTTCTGCTTTTTATATGTACTCACTGTTGCGACTATAATTTCGGTGCAATTACAAAACACGACCGGTAACAGCTGCTCCTGCGCAATCCATTGCAATGAAGGACAGCGTCATTGAGGTTTGTCTCTGGCCGTTGCATATGTACAAAAATGGAAATAAGGTTGTTGAATGACAAAGATTCATCGCAATAATTGTCCTCAACTTGTTCATTTTATGGCCTTTACGTTTTCCATATCAGCTGCATGCACTGTTTTGCTGGTTTCGAACTGATATAGTGCTAAAGTTCGCGTGATATTTTGTTTACTTATTGAATAAACAAAAAAAAACGCGGGAGCATTGATATCAGCTATTTCTGCTACAATTTTTGGGACATACGAATATATTCTTTTATGAAAAAGTACATATTTTACTTGTCTTGACAGTGCGTAGCGTTCAATAATTCGTTTGCAGCATCTGATATACAATGGCATTGGCAATGGCAATGCAGTTACTTTTCATGTATTTGATGCCTCGACAACTTCTATAAGGAGGAGGAGGGGGGGGGGGGGGGCTGCAACTTGAGCCCCCCCCCCCCCCCCCCCCGTACAAAATTTCTGGCTACGCCACTGATAGATCCGCGCACTTTCGACAATGAACGACAGGCACATCTTCCGCCAAGGGAAATTGGCGCTTTTGGAATTCACAGCGCTTACACCACTCGCCGAGGCACTGAAGAACAACAATCATATCTTAAGGAATGAGATCTCGTTAGAGGGCTGATAACATACATACACTGACAAATCGTACCCCTGTTTCTGCCGCTACTTGATGTGTCCTAGCGGAAGAAGATCTCTGCTTGGATGACTCCTAATTACCTCTGGCGAGTTATTCTTGCATTGCGTAGCGCCACATGAAATCATCTGACGCATGCGTATAGATCACACGTTTCTTGTTGCCCCTCATCAGGTCATATAAATATGGCATTGTGCTCCCCAGCATGATTCCAGGGTGCAGTGGCCCGCCGGGGATGAAAGTCTAATGCTTTTCATTTTCTTTTTATCTGACCTCTAGCTTTTACACGTACACCAACGCCATTTCTGCTTGTAAGTTTCTCGCAGTAACCCTTCTGTTTCCTACTACTGATGTCTCTTTATTCTGACATCTTTCTATTTATAATCATCATTAGCCTATATTTATGTTCACTGCAAGATGAAGGCCTCCCTGTAATCTCCAAATACCCCTGTCTTGCATTAGCCGGTTCCAACGTGCGCCTGCAAATTTCCTAACTTCATCACCCCACCTAGTTTTCTGCCGTCCTCGACTGCGCTTCCCAATTCTCTTGGTATCCATTCTGTAACACAAATGGTCCACCGGGTATCCATCCTACGCACTACAGCCCCATTTTTTTTCTCTTAATGTCAACTAGAATATCGGCTATCCCCGTTTGCTCTCTGATCCACACCGCTCTCTTCCCGTCTCTTAACATTAGGCATAACATTTTTCGTTCCATCGCTCTTTGTGCGGTCCTTAACTTGTCCTCGAGCTTCTTTGTTAACCGCCAAGTTTCTGCCCCATATGTTAGCACCGGCAGAATGCAATGATTGTGCACTTTTCTTATCAACGACAGTGGTAAGCTCCCAGTCAGGATTTGGCAATGCCTTCCATATGCACTCCCACCCATTTTTATTCTTCTGTGAATTTCCTTCCCATGATCAGGGTCCCCTGTGAGTAATTGATTTAGATAAACGTCCTAATGACTTAGATATTTCCCTTACTTTCTACCAATTCAACGACAAGGCACGGGGTGCCTCCAGCCATCTACTCTCTCCCCTCTTTTTCTTTCTCCTCCTCCTCCTTCCCCTCAGTACAGCGTAACTCAGCCGAATTTCTGACCTGATATTAACTATTCGGTCTTTCCTGCACTCTTCTCTTCTGACTATGGGTTCGCTCTGCATGAGCAGATCCTGCCTAGCAGAGAGCTCGCTTGCTGGTCATCTTCCGAAATACAATGCGTCCGCAATATTATCTTTGCATTTGACTGATACGCAATGTGAGATGTTTGCACGCACGGCGTTCGGTGGCACAGACGAGAATTTTTAGCAGGCTCCGTGTAACACCCCTGACACATGGGCAAAAGTTACGTCCTGTGAAAGAAACCCCTTTTGTTACTCCGAAGGGCCCTTTGCAGAAAGGTGTTGCGCCGATGACACACAGCAGCGCACTAACTTCTTTAGGTAGTTCCTCAAATGAACGCCGCAAAAAAAAAAAAAAAAAAAAAAGCGCTGCTTGTTAAGCAGCAACAAAGACAGCATTTACAAAAAGCTGCGCATGTAGATTACATTTGGTGATTGTAGAACCTACAATATATTTATCCCATTTTTGATGGCTTATAATGCGCATATTCGGAATTCAACAAGGCGGCGCTAGCGACGTGGTGCGGGCGTTTGAGAGTATAGATACAGTAAATCTTCAATGTTTAACAAATCGCATTACCGCTAAAAATGAAAACATTTTTCAAGGTAAAAAAAAAATACTTACGGAGCGCCGTAGTTATGTAGCTTGTTTTCTTCTATTGATGAGTTGTGCATGCACGCTGTGTGCGAGAGTACACCTTTCCACTCGAAAAGTAGATCCCCGATCTTCTGCACACTGCAGGTCTTATCGGAGCAAACAATAAAGTCTAATACAAACGCTGACGGTTTCACGTCGGTGTCATGCCGTGAACCAGTGAGGTGCGATGCCTACAACGCCGCTGGCGACACTCATACATAGAGTAATATTAAATGCGATGCATTTCTTGGCGAATATTTGCCACTGTGACAGTATCTATCTATCTATCTATCTATCTATCTATCTATCTATCTATCTATCTATCTATCTATCTATCTATCTATCTATCTATCTATCTATCTATCTATCTATCTATCTATCTATCTATCTATCTATCTATCTATCTATCTATCTATCTATCTATCTATCTATCTATCTATCTATCTATCTATCTATCTATCTATCTATCTATCTATCTATCTATCTATCTATCTATCTATCTATCTATCTATCTATCTAGCCGCCTACGTCGTTATGCTCTCATGGTCGTTTCGTTAACTTGGAATGTACCAAAATTGGCATAGTATGACAAGAGTATGACGAACATAAATGATAGGTCACGACATGAATGTCATGACATGCGTGTCATATAGGTCATGACAATGACCCAGCGAAATATGATTATCACTCAAAAGCCTCCGAAATGGGTTCTGACGTGGACACTAATTGACGGAAACACTTAAGTATAATGGTAGAAGTCATAGTCATCAGCATGACTCAGCTAAAATGGCAATGACTCAGCTAACGAAGATTAACACTCAAAAGTCACTGAAATGGGTTCTGACGCGGGCACTAAGTGAAGGAAAAGGCTAAAGGTTAGTGGTCGAAGTCAAAGTCATGAGCATGACTAATAAAGCTTTCGCCTTAAGGTCTCCTCGGCGTAGCTAAACGGACTCCGGAGGACTCATGACATGAGTGACATGACGTGCGTGTCACGTAGGTCATGAAACAGCCGCGTACATCTTGGTGCTCTCATGGTCGTTTCGTTAACTGGGTAGTCTCCCCGCGCACTGTTTCGCATAACATCGATTCCCACAGGGCGTGGGATCTGCCGGCTTTTTCCTGAATCATCATCATTACATTGTTGTGAGAAACCCGGGTACTGTCTATACTACGCAGCAGAAGTTGCCCTGCAGGTGCTGCATCGGTGCAACCTGTCGCCGCCACCAAGGAGGTTTTACAGCATACTTTTATTTACAGCCCACCTTGGCCGCCACGTCTTGTTAGAACGCCGTCAGCGCAACGCGAAACCTTCCTATCGCTTTCAATGCTTCACCTTTCGTGCGAAAGTGGCCCAAATTTTTTGTCATAAATCAAAATTACGAAAAGGAGATGTTTTGACTGCATGTTTCTTTTCGTCTCTAACGCATGCAGCTTCATCTGTAGGCACGAACTGATGTCAAAATAGCTACTCTTCCTTGATATTCACTATATGTGTGTCTGCTTGCGTGGGTGCTGTTCTGATCATCCCACACGTATATTCGTGCTTGTTGATCAGATATGCGTATGGATCACAAATCATTCAGAAGTTGCGTCCCGATGGTGCAGCGCTATCTTTTATACGCTCTTGTTCTTGGTGGAGTGAGTTACGAAAAGGTGCCTCGCGCCTGAATATTTTATCAACCTACCTCCACCTTCCGAATTTCCTCAGAATTCATTCGCTTAATGTACTGAGCTATGGTTGCACTCTTACGAGCAAGGTTACTTCAGCATTGGCTTAGCAACGCATAAACTACGCTACGGAACTTTTATATGCCTCGTAGCAACCAGTAGTATTGTTCAGCTTTGACTGTCATCTCATGCTGGTTACGCACTACATAGTTCTAAACGATGCTACATGCACTTAGTGACAGCGCGTTTAGTTCTAACGTAGCTAATTCATCTGGTTTGCCATGAATACCTCTACAAAGCCGCGAAAGTTCTTTTTCGCACTGTTACACGGCAGGGCTTGTTTGATGGACTAGAAAAGCATCATAGACAGCTGAACGAAGTGACGACCATAAATTTGCGCCGGAGGAAACGCTATAAACTGGACCATAACTTCTATAGGTAGATTATAGAATATAAAGTGTTACCTAAACTGCTGAGTAGACGCAACTTAGCTTTTGTTTCTAAATACAGAGCGCAATGAAGATTTCCTTCATTCCTCACTAAAGGGTCAAATACTTGCAGAACAAATACGACTCGCCAATTATTATTATTATTAACCTCATTCACGATTCTAGAATGTGTAGTTATTTATATTCACACATTTGACGCGTTCAAGTGTCTTACCACATTCTAAATGAGCCATCGCGACAGTCCAGAATTAATCCCTCTTGCTTTTTTTTGTGCAGTTTGTGAAAGGGAAAAGTAGAAGTGTCAAGCTTTTCAATAGAGGTCTTGACAATATGCATGCAAGCAGCGCAAAAGTGATGCTGAATTAGCCACTAAGATAGATTGCTGTTTTACCAAGGTTCGCCAAGCAGTGCTTAATGGAGACCATCTTGGAGAATGGTACGTAGAGAGCCAATGCTTTTTTATAAAGCTTCAGGACGGGCATTTGAAAACTTGTGCGAGTCTCAAGGTACCGTATAATAAACTGCTGACCACTGATCGGTTTAAATGCCGAGACCACTACACGTGCACGAAAGGTCATGATTCCAATGCTATTTGGCAAAATGTTACTTCAGATGTTATTGGCGATGATAGCACATTTTATGATGTCGGAAATTACTGTAAGTAGCAAAAATCATCCTTTTACATTGAATCTCTAATGTATTTTTAATATTTGGACATATGCGTCTCTCAAACAGCTGCTTTATCGAGCGGTAATTATGTCAATGGGTATTCACCAAAATATTTTACGATTGAGCTACTGGGCTTCTACATGCGGTGGGTTATCGGTAAAAACCGTAAATCAGACTGTAGTACCTTCGTAATGTTTTCTTTTTTTTTTGTCAGCACAGCTCAGCGGGAAAACATCAATAACGATAAAGGTTCCACTAAATGCGTTCTTTCCGACTCACGAAAGTCGCTTCTTTCTATGAATTTAAATTCCCGCTGGTCTATAGATTCGGATAGCAATATTTCGCAGTGAAATACTGTATTACAGCGCTTATCCTAACAAATAGATAAATGCGCACTGCCTAGGAGAATGCTGCCGTTACTGCCAGCAAGTCTTGGCTGCAACAAGCTTTGCGTATTCGGCACCTTTCATGGGCACCATCAATTGAGGCTTCATAGCACTGACATCGTCGTTTAATAGAAGTGCGTCATTATGCTGCATTGAAATTGACATAGATCATGATAGCGGCATGGCAACATACCGGTATTGGTATTGATCATTTCAAGGCCATAAACGCCATTAAGATGATGATGTCCGGTTTTCAGTGCCATTTTACAGTGATGATTCAGAGTGATCCGATTTCAATGATGTCCGGTGCAGTGAAGTTAATGCCGGCAGATATTTATTATTATTATTTTTTGCATGTTAGAGTGAGAAAGTACAATTCTGAACCGCCCTTCTATGCCATACATTTAAGGATTCACTCGAAATGTTTTAAAAACTTCATAGAATAAGTACCATTCTTAGCAGACGGTCTCGATATTGGTTACGTACAAGTACTGCTTTCATATAGAAAACCTCAATTTTCAAGTGAAATATTTTTGCCTGGACATATCAAAAAGGTATTGATACATCGACTTCGGTACCGGCGCTGTAAGAAATGAATATTTATTTTCCATAGCTGTATACCGCGGCAGCAGGTCCTCGCTCTGGGCCCCCATGTTCACCACTTCAAATAAGAAGCGGAGCATTTCGTTGAAAAATTGAAGTTTTCGGAATGGTATATAGCTTAATCTTCCTAAAGGGGTCGATCGATCCCGCGGATCGGTTCAAATTCTACCCAAGTGAATCACTATGCCCGGGAATAGCCACGTCAGTGATAAAAAAAAAAAAAGAACGCTCACACGAAACTGGTGGCGCACATATTTAATGAAAGCCCAAGAAATTCTGGAAAGCTTGGCTCTCAACATCTATCTGAAAATTTCAATATCGGTTTCACTCTCACCAACCAATGACGTTGGCGGAAAGAAAACTACAGTAGATTTAACGAAAGACAATCAACGTTATTTCTGGATGGAGCGAGAGCTCTTTCCACACACCTGCGTATGCAGAGTTGGATACTTGAAATCCCGCGAGTAAAATTATCCATGCAAGAGAAGGGACGAAGGAAAGGCAGGGAGGTTAACCAGACTTAATCCGGTTTGCTACCCTCCACGTGGAGAGGTTGATGGGGGAGTGAAAGAAAAACTTTTCAGAAAAGCATACTGATAAAATTTGGCATAGGCGATGCTACTGCGTCATTCCAAGTCCCCACCAAAAGACAGTGTCAGAATATATAGTTTATTTTTGTATGGAAATAACATAGATAATATATTGCTACGGGACATTAGCAGGCGACAGGATACACGTTTTGGCGTAGCGAAGACGATGAAGAGCTCTAGCGCTAGCGGAACTCCATCTTGCTTAGCGCAACGTACTTCGTGCAAATATAATTTGTAAATAGTGTCGCGCTTCTGTTTCCTTTAACGTAACAATTTTGCAGGAGACGCAATTACCGATGTTTCAGGGGCTTGATAAGGCTCGCTTCTAGTTTAAAGGATGTAATTTCTGTTGTGTAAACATTGTGGCGTATTAAGTTCCGCATCAAACTAGAACTTCAATAAACAGATAGTGGGTGAAACCTAATGTAGGATTACAGCATGGACGGTGTTCGCAGTCCAGCACATCAAATTGGCGACAATTATATATTTACTTGAGAGAGAGAAAGCTCCGTATTGAAAACGCAGAGTGCTTAGCCAGAGTATATTTACTTGAAACCACGCAAGTTATGGTGGCAAAAGGAAAATGTAATCTTGCGCTGTGGCTGCAAGCACTTGAAAAGAACGTAGAGCCATAGCTCTCGTTTAACTATTATTTTTACTTAAAGATGATAGAAGAGTGCGTATCAATTTTTCATATCAGTGTCCTCACTGCAACTCACTGTTTTGTTACGACCGGATCGCCGGTGTCATTGACATGACAACATGTAGTGTGCTCCAATAACCATGGAGCTGGGTGCTGTAATGCCAGCTGTAAATATGTAAATAAACCCGTTTCTCAATTCAATCTTCCCGCCCTCATCTCCTCATCAACAAACAACTCTCGGCGATAGAGACGAACGACAGCGTAGTTCGGCTTAGTCAGCTTAGTGCGACGTCCCGGTAGCGCAGGCCAGCTAGGCCATCTTGTGGCGCTCCAGCGGCGTAGGCAAGCGACCCCTTGATGTGACGCCCGACTCCAAGCCACGAACTCCAGAACCAGAATCCTAACAGTGTTGGAAACACTCTACTATAAGTCTATACGTCACATGCGTTCGCGTTGGAGCCCACGTTGTCGCAATACGTCGCCACAGTACATACAACTTCAGACGTGCAAGTGGCTGTGGAACATTATATACGTCAATCTTCACATTTATCTAGAAATCTAGGCACCTGTATGCTTGGCTGCGCGACACATGAATGCCGCAGGTGTGCGTATCTGACGTCGTAAAAAAAAAAAAAACCGCCATAAAGAAGTCAGCCCGTACCGTCGGCGTGACAATATCTCGCGGCACCTGTTGTCCCTGGATGTGCCTGCTCGCAGAAGGGCGCATTAAAAACGGCACATTTCCCCCCCTGTGCACTTCGAGGCCTCATCTGACGAGCACGGTGTCGAGTCGGTGCCAGAGGCAGCCTCCGCTATAGTGCACGTATTTTCGCTTCTGGAGCTGTCATTCCAATGGTATCGAAAGAC
The DNA here is from genome assembly GCF_013339745.2 of Dermacentor silvarum. Lineage (NCBI taxonomy): Eukaryota > Metazoa > Arthropoda > Arachnida > Ixodida > Ixodidae > Dermacentor > Dermacentor silvarum. The sequence goes on along the minus strand of NC_051159.1, from coordinate 102,459,858 downwards.
GGTGCCTTGAAGGTACTAAAAGTGCGACGATTGCCCATGGACGTCGCTACACAAGTAAGTGGCAAGCACTCCCAAGTTTCTTGTTTCGTTGTTTTGTATCGCGCAGCCAGGGTATAACAATCTTATTTGGTAGATCAGCGGTTCAATAGCCTTATTATGCTCAACGATGTAAGAGATCGAGCTAGTTGACATTCTATGACCATAGTTTTGGCCTTAGGCTGCTGGGAACGAGGTCGCAAGTTCGTTTCCCGGCGTTGGAGACTGCATTCTGAATGAGAAACTAGTGAGAGAGAGAGAAAAATTACATGCGAAAGGCAGGGAGGTTAACCCGAAGATGGACATCCAGTTTGCTACCCTGCACCGGGGAAGGGGTAAGGGGAGACAGACAAAGAGAAATGCACACACATAGAAAGAAGGAACTAGTGAGATTCTGGTTCACTTTATGTAAGCCCAAAAATGGTGAAAATTAAACGGTAGTTCTTACGTACGCAACGTCTCACACAGCAAAGCGTAGCTTTGCGACGTTAAACTCTAATTAGGTTTTAGAGTTTCGGTGTTGACCAGCCGCAGTAGCTGAGTGGCAGTGGCGTTGTGATGGCGAGCAGGAGGCCGCTGGTTCAATTCCGGTCGAGGCGACTTGACTGCGATGGGGGCCGAATGCAATTACGCTTGTTACCGTGTATTGTGTGCACGTTGAAGAACCCCAGCTGGTCAAAATTAACCCAGCTACCCACACTACGGCGTGCCTCATAATCAAATCGTGATTTCGGCGCGTAAAACCCAAGATTTTATATAATTTTTTGGATTTTTTCTTTTTTTGTTGCTGTGCTCTTTAGTATTTTATCTAGTTCAGACGTTGCGCAAAAATGTCTTTTTTGTACGTTTTGTGGTGTATAACTGTTTCCCGTGAAAGCTTGCCTGCATCTTTCTGCGACATATGCTGGCTGATCGTAATAAACACGAGTTATTGCTTCCTTTTGACCCCGTCACTACTGCAACAGGATGTTGCTGTATACTTGCTGCCACGTCTGAAAATAATAGATTCAATGCAATAATGGCATATAATACGGTCAGCGCACTGTTTTGCGGTATACGTACGCGATGTGATAGTATGGATCAACATGAACACGAAAAATAGCACCTTTATGTAAAAATTACGTCTGGACAAAACGAAAAAGAAAAGTATAGAACCGTGCGAAACAGAAAGACAATGTTGATATCATCGAACTTTGAATAAGCCCCGGGCGCAGTGATTTATTATTGCTGCACATTCATGAACCGCCGTAACCAGTTTGCAATAGTAAGCGAACGTTTGACTCCATTACGTTCTTTTTTCTTCCGTATTTAAAAGTGTTTCTTGTTGAATATTCACCGCTTGACTCCATGAGGCTTGCCGCAGTCTACTACTCTGCTGTCTAGCGAAGAACGCACATCGAATGCGTACGCTTTCCGAAAGTGAGCGGTTCCGTAATGCTAGTTCTTACAGCATAGTGTCCTCAAACATTACTTTTGTTTTAAGTAAAAAAAAAAAAAAGTATCTGTAACATGAATTTGTCTCATGCGTTAGTGTGTCCCTGTACTAGCCGAAAATGGCGAACCTACACAGACAGAATTGCTGTAAACGACTCAACAGTGTGTCCTTTGACAATACTTTTCTGGAGCACTCTCTGTTATTTACATATACCCTCTCCCATTCACCTTTCGCCTAGACAAATAAAAAAAGAAAGAAAAAAGAAAACATTTACAGCGGTCTCCTTTGGTCTGTGCTAAGGAAGAAGCGCTGAACACAAATAACTATATCCACATTGTTCATTGTACAGACTGCTGTTGACTATCCGGCGCTGGTATATCACCTGTGAGTGAGTCACCGACACCTCAAACCTTCGCCTCCATCGAAGGAAGAAGGTCACAGTGGTGTTTGTTCAGCCTTTTCCTCGTTCTGTGTCCCGCTGTTTTCGCAGCTTGACTCCTATCATGTCTCATCATCCACGGTGGCATATGTCGCTTCTGTACAGTACGTAAAAGATTGAAGTTTATGCATACAGCGTTGTGACATGCATTATTTTAAACATACAGTACTTTAAAAAATTAGCCCCATCATTTCCTCTCTTTCAGACCGCGGACCATCGCATTGGTGAAAGTGATTAGCGTTGAAGCGTGCTTAAGATTCAATATTACAGACCTAAATACTAATCGTGCTTGTAATAGAACAATGCTTATACTCACGATAATATGATTTTCAACGGTGCGGTATAGACGCTCTGACGGCAGCTTTTGCCAGGCAAGATTCGCCTGCGGCAAGCAACACTTCTCCTCCTCAGCGAAACCAAATAAGGAGTTCGAAACAGCGTTCTGCGTGTGATGCCGTGTACCCACTCGTCTATCCTATGACTTTCCACGGGCGTCAAGTTTGTAGAACGATTGCATTGCTCTCAAAATAACGAGGAAGCCGAAGCAAAAACCGGATAGGCCTGAGGGGGTACTCAGTTCAAAGGCGTAACAATGGAGCGCAACGGCACAAATATGCAAGATCCAGTGCTGACATGCCAATACAGAGTCTACACTAAACAGAGTGAACACGTCGGTGCAGTTATCCTCTGTTGCGGTTCGAACCACTGGCTTGAGCTTTCCGAATGAGCCGACGCCGTCCTGAACGAGGAAAAAGCCGCCTGTGAGTCGATCGGTTTGATCGACACCTAATCTGCGTATAGCTAAGTTTATGGAGACCTTGCACCGAAGCTTTTTTTTATGGCAAAACAAGCAGCAATACACAGAGCGGAAGCAGTGGAAGATGCAAAATGGCTGGTACACGCTGCCTACTTACGAAGTGGCCTGTCATAAATCGCGAGACAGTTGTCTGTAATCTGCAAATGTACAGGAACACTCTCTCTTAGGAGAAACACCTAAGCAGTATCAGCAGTATTCGTCCAAACAAGAAGCTAATTGTCACTGGAAGATGAAGACTTGAAACAGTGGACGAGCAAGGGAAGGCCCAGCCTGGCTTCAAGCCGAGGCTTCCTTCGTGCCGTGCCGTGACAACATGGTTTGAGACGCCGTGCTCCAACAAACCGAGGCTACAGCTCTGAAGGCTCTAAAAAAGTTTCTCCTATAGACTGAATTGATAAATTCCTTGTTAACAGTAGTTAATGGGCATTTTTTCATTTCTTACATATTTACATGACCTGTCTATGTTTGTGCTTTGCTTGTAGTATTATAACCTTTTGTTTTTACCTCAGTGATCCAGACTTACTCTGTTGGTGTTTGGCCGTTATGTTATACATTTTTGTCAGTCGTTTGCATTTTCCCCATATTTTTTGTCTTTGTTATATTCCCTGACTATGATTTTGGGATATGCAGGCCGATGTGCCGGCCAATCTTTCCATATTTCACATTTAATAAAAAAGAAGCAGGAGCATTATTCTATACATTGAAGAACGCAACTCAGGCACATTTGCTCAGTGTGTGGTTGTACAGGTAGGCCTGTATTCGATGCAACGCGCGTTCTGTGCAGGAACAAGGAAGGAAAAGCCGGCATTCACAATCACACCAGGTCACGAAAAGTGTCGACACGTGCATAAGTGAGGCGTCAATAACGCTAGGAATACCAGTACCTCACACTTGCAGACGAGGACAATACAAGGCACATCAACACACAAAAATGACGCTAACTTCCAACAACATCGTTTATTTGCAGGTTATCGCCTCCTACTTATGCACACTGCCTTGCGCGTCAGAGAACATGCGTAATTAGGGAAATCACGTGTAAAAGGGCAACAACAACAATGACAAAAAGAAAGGAAACGAATGGCTGAAAATCAGCTTAATCTCAGCTGATGCGCAGGAATTCTAATTATTGTTTTGACAACGCAATATAAGTAGAATTCCTGCGCGTGAGCTGAGGTTAATCTAGGAGGGCCAGCATTCTTTCCTTTTTTTGTTTTTTGCAATAGTTTTTGCTGTTATACATGTGATTTCGCAAGTGCACATGTTCTCTGACGCACCAGCCAGGATGTATAAGGGGTGATACCTTGAAATAAGCGATGTTGTTGGAAGTTAGCGCCGTGTTTTTGTGTTCACATGCCTCCCACTGTGGTTTTCTATATGCGTTACACTGGTATTTCAAGATGACATACCAACAGACCCACTATACAACAGTATCATCATCATCATCATAATCATCATCATCATCATCAAAAACATGTCTTGGTCTCTATTTACAGGGTCTTTTGAGTCGGTCAGGGTCTTCTTGGGGTAGTCAATAGCGCTACTAGAGTGCATAGAAATCGACCTTGTCGATACAGTTAAGGCTTCGCCTTGCAATGTATTTTGGCAAAACTTGATCGCGTAGTCAGGTTTTTAAAGACAATGCATTTCCAAGCTAGTTACTCCCACTTTCCCGTATCCGCTACGCGTGTTTATAGTCTTTATCAATGGCCGATCCCGAAGCTATACTTGTTGTCTAAACACGTGGGTCGTTCCCGAAGATAGCGCAGTTAAAAAACATTTAAGTGGTCTGACGCTCCTCCTACTTCCTTCACGCGAGAGGTGACTTGATAGAGTGCGTTGAGCCGTGCCTCCGCCCCATTATCACCTCCAGCTTGCTCAGGAAGACATTGTCTTTCATCGACTTCATCTAGATGTTGAATCGCCGTCCAAAAATTTTTTTTTTTTAGTTGTGAAGCATCTTATGCTCGGGGCTATGTCACTCACTCCCTCCGCCGTGCGGCGTGCACTTCCGGTTCCGCTTCCGGAAGCCAGCTTCCGGCTTCCGGGGAACGCTTCCGGCGTTTTGCCCGAATAATCCCCAGGTGCTTCGCCCACTCATCATCATTCACTTCGTCCTCTCATTCTCCTCCCGCAACGCCGCGATGAGTGCCACGGACAGCGCCAGCGTCAACGCCAGTGTCAGCGCCGTGGACAGCGCCGCGGAGAAGAGGGCTCGAGCCGCTGCCACGAAACGGCAGCGGCGACAGGCCGATCTGAAAACTAATTGGGAACTTGAGTCGACCCCATGGCTGCTTCGCATACTACTCAGGGTTCCCCTACGGGAAGATGGTGTAATTTTTTGCTTGGCATGTCCAGGGCTGTTGGTGTGCGCATGCACGAGTTTGTTTTTACACGAGACACATTTGCACTAAACTACTTTATTTGTGATTCAGCGATCCTGCGACGTCGTCTCCATTCTTGTTCCGTCTGATTTGTTCGCGTTGTAGGTAAACGTGCAGTTGTATGCCAACAAGGCCAACTTGCTGACGTTCGTCTATTGCTCAACCCACGGTTAATGACTTAGTATTCGTGCACGCCTTGGAGCTGAAATTTGGAAAGATGTCCTTCGGATTCAGCTTTCGTTAATAGTTACTCGGTGTAGGCTTCATAACGGTCTTTCCATGTATATATAAAGAAAGTGCACTTACTTAAAACCGAAGTGCTTCCCTTTATAACGGACCCCTCTGTTGCGCATGCTTTGGATGTCTGGATGTGATCGACACCCGTCACAGTGGCTGAGTGGCTATGACGTTGCGCTGATAAACACAAGGTCTGGGGTTCGAACCCGGACGCATCGGCCACATTAGGACGGGGCAGAATGCAAAAAAAAAAACGCTTGTGTAATTTGCATTGCGCGGACGGCAAGGAACCCCATGAGGTCAAAATTAATGCGGAGTCCCTCACTGTTGCATGCGTCATAATGAGATCGTGGTTTCGTCACGTAGAGCCTAAAATTTATTTTTATTTTTTATTCACGTTTGAAAACGGAAGCACGAGCACACTCACGTTGTAGCACATCGACCAGGCAGGAAAAGGATACCAATCGTATACTTAAAAATGAGTGTCGTAGCCTAGTGCGCGTGCGTTATCATTCATGAGTATCATTGGATAGCCTTTGATGCACGACCCGCTCGCAACAGTACAGGGCTGGGGTCATAATGATGAGGGTGACGATTTCTACTATTCCCTCCTCGTGAAAGAGTAGGCAGGCGTTGTGCCCCTCTCGGTGGCAGTTGTCAGCTTGCTCCCTGCCTCTTTCCTCCGTGTCCTTGTGTGTACAAAAAAAAAAAAAAGAACAATAATAACCCCTTGAAAACGTGGCGGCGATAGATAGCCATTTATAGCTTTCTTCAGCTCATCAGGTTTTACTACATTTGTGTAACTCTGTCATTTTGCCTATCTCCTTATTCTTCTCTCTTTTTCTCAAATTCTTTAACTTTATATTGTACAGTTACCTACACCTGTAACGACCCCGGCTCTATCGATTTCTACCCTGCTGCTTTTCTACCATTTCTCTAAACGTCTCTAACTGGAGGCCTACTGCATACAACCGGTCCACTAAGACTCCATTTGACCCTACCTATGTAAATAAATCTCGCTTATCTCGACGACTATCCAGTTAGCTCCATCAGCTTCGAATCCCCGCGCTTCGGGAAGGTGGACGCTCCCTATATGGTCCTTGCCGGGTGTCTTTGCATTCAATTACAATGTGCTGAGTCATCTCCGGGCTTTTCCGCAGCAGACACGTGACTAATCTTGTTGCGATAAATGAAACAGTGACGGCACCGTATGGCTCGCGCAATAGTGGCTATTACCCTTGCCGGCCAGCTGATAAAACTTATCTCTGGCGTGTCAGAATACACTATTGCCATCAGCATTACCCTTTATCTCGCGTATAAATAAAAATTTTGCCAAGGTACGAAGTCGTGACGTAAAACGAAGCGGCACAGAAGCAATTATCTAGCACTGGTATCATGATTTACAGTAGCGTCAGGAAAAAACGTGCAGAATGGTATGGCTTTGGCGGGAACAGGTTCCCGATCGGCAATTTAAACTTATGCACCCATAATTCCGTAACTGATTTTGTGTGAGAAAGACTGTGAATTCAATTTTATGGCTGGACGAGCTTGCACCCTAGTTAAATTTGTTCTTATTTTCTCGGGCTATTCTGGTTACCTTGAGCAATATTGTAAAACAGGAAGAACTTTCTTTTAGATGTTCGGCCGATATAATAGCAATCAATACGCAAGGTGTGGTCTCTTCCACTAAAGACAAAAGTCGTTATTGAAATGTAGTTAAATAACGCCCTGAATGTTTTTAGGCAGCTTCATTAGCGAGGAATTCCGCTACGCGTCACCGGCGAGTTGTTTTTTCAATAACCTGATCAAAATAAAAACAATATAAGCCTGTGTGTAAGGAAATCAACCAGAGCAACAGGCAAGGAGTTACGTCACGCGTTGCGTATACCCAAAAACTGCGTCACCACACAAACTACATCGTTTTCAGGCTCAAACGAGATATCTACAGACGGCAATCGTTCGTCTTCATCAGGCACATTAGTTTCACTGAAGATAATCCGATTCCAGACTATGTTGCCCGCATAAGACCAATATAACATTTCGATGACTCAAGCCTTTCACCTTCTTGTATGTTCCAAGGCCAAGGCCCCCTTGCTAGCCTCACAGAAGCGCGCTTTGTCTTTTGAAATTCGGTCGGGCATGATCCGCTTCTCTCGCAAAGCTCTGCTTTCAGCACTTTCGCGGTTACTCAGTAGTCAGTGCATTCGGTGGTTCGTCCTGCTACGTCAGCGCAACAATTCCAATCCCCTTAAGATTTCCTCTCTTCACCTGCGTTGCAATGGCTGCGACGGACAAGCGCCTCGCGAAATGCGTGGGAATGAGATGACGGTTGCGCTACCAGTAAACCTTATAAAGCTGGATCCGGATCAGTGAGACAGAGCCAACCATATAACTCCCAAGAGCAAGCGGCGCCACTCCTATAGCACGTTTGCCTTTCGTTTATACTTTCTCCTGCCCTTTCGCTCTCCCCTTTTATTTTTATTGCGATAGCAATTATATGGATACTTCTACCGGATTTCTGCCGTCGGCGTCGCCGTCGTCGTCGCCGTCGCCGTGAGGTTCCGTATAGATAAAATCTTCGCCGCGCGCCGTATGCCCGAGCGGAAGCGTGCGGGGACGCACGCTGTCACGGAGAGCGAACGCACTGAATCTTCCACGCGCAAGCAAGGAAGCGGGAAGCGAGCGCCGGAGGGAGCGGTGGGGGGGGGGGGGGGGGCGCATTTCTACTCTGACCTTTATGCACTGTGCATTCGCCGCTCAGTTTCTGTTGAACCGATAGACCGCACGTACCTTCGCCGCCGCAGCTTGCTGCCAGCGTTTTGACAGTCGTTGTCTGCAGTCATTCAGTGTGATCTATTCATGATTGTTTGTGCGCGCTCACTCCACAGTTAGTAATAGTCGGGCCACATTTTCCAACGCACACTACACATGCAATGCTGTCCGGATCGGCAGTGCAGCGCTACAGGTGTGTCCCTTCGCACCCGCTGCCCACGGGCAGCGCTTCTCATCAACACCACCGTTTCACACGCGCCTTCTCGTGGTCATCGAGTCTCTATTCATGTCGGTCTACTTACGGCACAGCACACCTGCTTACTTAATCAGCTCATGTTTACTACAATTCATATTGCTACCAAAGCCGCTCACCTTACTTCGTACGACATTGCTGTGTTGCTATCGCATTCATTGCTTCGCCCTTAGGGCGAAACTGTGACATTTTTTTTTAAGTGGCACGCAATGAAATGTACCAACAACGCACTGGCATAATACTCCGTGTGATCCAGCAGTCGTTTACGCGACGGCCATTTTTTGCTGGTGACAGCGGGAATAGGTAGATAAAACGACTGCGATAACGCTTAGGGTGTTCTCGTCGCACGATTGACGCCAGGGTTCGCTCGTCATCGAACCGGCAGCCCCCATAGAGGAACGAAAGAAAGTTCCTTCCTCCCTCCCGCAGCCCTTGAGCATGGCCGCGCCGACAGATGGAGACAGTGGTCGATATTATACGTTCTCTTGCTCTAAATGCGTACGCGAGGGTAAAATAGCCTGGCCTATAGACAAAGACGACTCAACATGCAGACACGTTTGACTTGCTTGCCGGAAACGAACTACTGCCATTGTTTCAGGTCTTGCAGTTGAGTTGCGGAACTCAAGCATTCCATTGTTCGGCAAACATTTCTGCCATTGTGGTCGGGGCAAGTAATTTTACTTAATTGGACAGTTTAGCTGCTCTAGTAAATTACGCCTTAGCAGCGTCAAAATTGTCACGCGTACAATGACAACAGGCCGGAAAATCCAAAAAAACGAGACTTGTGGCGACGCTTGCCTGATGTTCCCGCCGCGATTCGCCATGAATTTTGGCAGCACCTACTTCGGTCTGGGTATTGTTTGTCGCTAAAGGAGAGCTGTATTGCGTTCTAAAGGAACAACGTATTTTCGATAAAATTTCCTGCGCCAAAACGACTAAAGTATAGTCACAAGCTGTATGACTGAACACGGGAGCGCGTGTACGCGCAGAGCCCGCAGACGAACGCAGTGGCGCACCGACGGGGGGAGGGGGGGTTTGGGGGTTGTAACCTCCCCCTGAGGAAGAGTTAACCCCCCCTTCCTTGAGCACTGCAACTAAGACGTAAGACGCGCAATCGTCTGCACACTCGCAAATTTGCGCAAAAAGCGCATTGTTTGACAATTTCCCGTGAAGAAATTGAAATTAGTGCTGTTTAGATGGTATTGGCAAACTAAGGCAAACTTTGTGGGCCGACGAGCGATGGGGGCAGTCTTCAAGTAGCACCTGCACGGACAACGACCGATCGTCCAGTCGTCGCAATGCGGTACACAATGTTTGCCTTTCTGACTGAAATCGATGGCAGTGACACAATAAATGCTCGATGTTATCTTCGCCGCTGCAGCCGTCGCACGCAGCACTGTCGGTCATTCTAACCAAAGCACTGTACGCCTTCGTGAAAGCCACTCTCAACCACAGCCGGTACAGAAGCGATGCCTCACATCGGAGAAGCCCGGGTGGAGGTCGGAGTTGGAGCGAAGGGTTCAGTTTATATTTGGGGGGGGGGGGGGGGGGGTTCCACTCTGTTAAAGAGAGCGTGCGTACCAGGTGATGAAGTTGCCTTGCAGCGTCTGTCCAGGAAAGAGGAACGGGAACGCTGTGTTGTTCTTTGTGACTCTCGGGCAGCTTTGTCTGCGTGATCATTTCCAGTGATCCCGCAATGACAAGGTAGTCACTGGAAAATAATTTTGTGGCCTTTTTGCTTGACGTCATAAAGTTTGACGCTTTCGTACGCTAGTTGTTCGTGAGCTCCACGTCGGAGAACTGACTTCATACTGTGTAAAGCCGGTCTCAAGTCGGAAAACACGGCCCATGTACCAGGACTCTCTGCGTCAATAAATTGAAGTGAACTGCGCAGAGCCGTGAGTTCTGCAGCCGTGGACGTCGTGACATGTGACGTCTTGAACCGCAGTGTTATTCCTCTCGTCGGTATAAACACAGCACCACCAGAACTGGTCGATGTAGTCGATCCGTCAGTATAGACGTGTACGTGGCCACTGTATGTCTCGTACAAGAGGAGTAAGCTCAATTGTTTTAGTGCACACGGTGATAGATCTTTTTCCGAAGCCCTGGAATTCTGAGGTGTACTTCAGGACGGCACAAACACCATGGAGGAGACACCGGCCTGGCCACAGGCGCGGACCGCGATGCAAGTGAGGCACGATATGCACTGACAGTTGTTCTGCATGACGTGCGGGGCCTTTGGACGGTGAGTGCGGCCAGGTGGTGGCAAGGGGTTCGGGCAATGTGCCTGAAATGTGCTTGCATCGCCTCGACAGCGATGTGCGTCGTGATCGAATAATCTTGAGCAATGGAATTAGTTTAGCCGTTGACGCACTGCGTGCTAGTACTCCAAGGCATATCCTAAGAGCTTCCGCCTGAATGCTCTGAATTGTACGCAAATTAGTTTTGCAGGTGTTGGATATAACAGGTAGGCTGTACCGGAGGAACCCAACATACAACACCCTGTACATCTGTAACATGAATTGTGTGGACACCCTCCAGTTCTTTCCTGCAAGGAACTTGAACAGGTGGCAAATAGCCATCAGGCGGTTTTTCACGTGGTTCACGTGAGGACTCCAGGACAGATCTCTGTCAATCATAACCCCCAAGAACCTGTGACTTTTGCTGGATGATATCACTTGTCCATTGATTGATATGTCGTATGCAGACATTGGCTTCCGGGCAAAGGCCACCACTGCGCACTTTTTCCACGTCACCACCAGTCCTTGCCTTGCTTACGAAGGTAGCATGATGTCCATCAGGCCGCCTTCTGAAGCTGAGCGCGAAGCTGAAGCAGTGTCACCCCCGACGTCCAGATACAGGTGTCGTCGGCGTAGATAGAGAGTAGAACGGTGCTTGGCAGGTTCTCGACTAGTTCATAAAGGGCTAGATTAAAGAGCGTTGGGCTTTTACAGGCCTTCTGGAATTCGACCTACGTTGCCAAGTCAACAACATCGTCTACAGACGAGCGGCCGCGCCTGAATCCCATCAAGGTGTCTGGGTAAATTTCATAGTGCTTTAGGTACCACTCCAGTCGCGTTAGAACCTTCCGTTCTATTATTTTTTAAAAGACGATAGTCTTTCTTGGGCTACCTAAAGACGAAAAACTTAACAGACTGTCTATCACTCCATTCAATCACCCGGCCAAAACCAAGCATGAGGAGAGGAGAGGCAGAGAGAGAGAGAGACAGATAGAGAGCGAGAGTAATAAATAAATAAAATAAATAAATAAATAAAAACTTTCTTGGCGAGGCGGGATTCGATCCCGGGTACCCACGGTCCGAAGGCGAGCGTCATGACCACTAGGCTACACAACTTTTTTTTTCTTTATTGCCACAGTGAACAGCACAATTACAGAACAAGGTACATTCAAGGGAACAGTCTCTCGGACTTAGCTTTGCGCGATCCCGTTAGTGTTCGGGCATGTTTAACAATGCTTCAACCAGTGGCGCAACGACGGGAGGGAGGGGGGGAATCCCCCTTCCCCTTTTGTTCAACCCTTTTTCTTTCCTTGCGCCTTTGAGTACTGCAAATAAGATGTAAGACGCGCAATCGTCTGCACACTCGCACACTTGCGCAAAAAGCGCATTTTTTGACAGTTTCCCGTGACGAAATTGAAATTAGTGCTGTTTAGATGGTATTGGCAAACTGAGGCAAACACACAGCGTCTTCGGCTGTGTTGGGTTCTCTTGCTGGTATAAACAGTCGAACACCACCGACGCGCGCATTTCTGGGAATCCGCTTCGTCTGCATCGTGTTAACGTAAACGCCGTCGCTCGGAGGTGATGAGCCCCGCAGAAATATGCCTTGCAAGCGGTCGGATGGCGAACGCTTTTCCCGTATCCAGACACGCTCTGTCCCTTGGACGGTTATGCATTTTAGCCAAAGGAATGAGCTGAGCGAGTACGGTGCGTTACAACTGGTTTGGCTGTTCAGTGAGCTGAGCCGTCGACTGTCGTTGCAGCATCCCCGCCGTCGGCGCCCACCGTCACCCCGCCGTTCGCTCTACAGTCCACATAGCACTGTTTACGGCGGCCATGGTGTTTATGGCTGTTCGTTTGGCGCCAACTCGGTCGACGTGGTGCGTTGGGGTTGACACTTTCATTTTATTATTACAAAAAAAAGTATCACTTTTTCAGCGTCCATTGAAAAAAGGGGGCGTTCACGCCTCCATCAACTTGTAAAGCAAGGTAGAGCACTGCACGGGCCGATTTTTTCAGCCCGGGCCCTGCCCGGGCCCGTTTTTACGTTGGGCTGCCCGCCCGAGCCCGACCAAAAGTTTTATGGCGAGACACGGGCCCGGCCCGGGCCCGGAAATAATCTACGTTACCCGCCCTGCCCGGCCCGCCACCCCTTTACCTTAGGCCCGAGCCCGGCCCGAGCCCGGCTCGAAACCAGCTCGAAACCGGCTCGAACCCGGCCCGAGACCGAAAAAGAACACAGAGAGGCATTCAAAAAAAAAAAAAAAAATGTCACAGTTTCGCCCTAAGGGTGAAGCAATGAATGCGATAGCAACACAGCAATGTCATAGGAAGTAAGGTGAGCGGCCTTGGTAGCAATATGAATTGTAGTAAACATGAGCTGATTAAGTAAGCAGGTGTGCTGCGGCGTAAGTAGACCGACATGAAGAGAGACTCGATGACCACGAGAAGGCGCGTGTGAAACGGTGGTGTTGATGAGAAGCGCTTACCGTGGGCAGCGCGTGCGAAGTTACACACCTGTAGTGCTGCACTGCCGATCTGGGCAGCATTGCATGTGTAGCGTCCGTTGGAAAATGTTGCCCCACTATTACTAACTGAATGAACAAGCGTGGTGTGAGCGCGCACAAACAAACATGAATAGATCACGCTGAATGACTGCAGCCAACGACTGTCAAAACGCTGGCAGCGCTACGTACGGTCTATCGCTTCAACGGAAACTGAGCGGCGAATAAAGGTCAGAGCCGTGTGGAGATAAGAGGCGGTGCGGTCGAACGAACGACGAGCGCGGTTGTTGGCAGCGTAGAAGTGCGCCCCCCCCCCCCCCCCCCCCCCCTGCTCCCTCCGGCGCTGGCTTTCCGCTTCCTTGCTTGCGCGTGGGAGATTGAGTGCGTTCGCTCTCCGTGATAGCGCGCGTCCCCGCACGCTTCCGCTGGGGCATACGGCGTGCGGCGAAGATTTTATCTATACGGAACCTCACGGCGACGGCGACGGCGACGGCAGAAATCCGGTTGAAGTGTCCATATAATTGCTATCGCAATAAAAATAAAATAAAGAAGAGAATGAAAGGAATTTATTCTTAAGGCATAAATACATGTCATATATGCAATTATGAACACCATATGAGCAGTTTGAACGCAAATACAATCGCGCGAAGTAGTACGAATGAGCCGGCCGATCAGTAGCGCCAGCAGTTTCCAACGGCGCGACCTTGATGCGGCCAATCCACTTCTATCGCAGCGCCGCCACAGTATTTTTCCACGTCGGGCGCCTCACGCGCCTCACTGCAAAGCATACGCCGCCCCAACCACTCGTCCCACTCAACCGTATTCTAGTACACTCTAGCTGAAGCGCAGCCACGACCGGTCGTGAGCGCAGCCCATGGATGGAGTAAATGGAAAAAGAAAGCTTCTCGTTCATCCGTGGTGCAGCGTATATAATGAGTTGCTGCTAGGCGGCCAGTTGAGAACATGCGTGCAATAGTGTATGGACGTAGTGCCTTATTTCAGCCGCGTGACGAATTATCTTATCTTACCAGTCATCGTTTTACCAATTCGCCTTTGAAGAATAAGCAAATCGCGAACGCGCTTTCGGTAGCGCTTGTCCTTGTTTGTCCCTTTCTTGTGTCTGTCCTTTATATTGCGCTGAGTTACTTGTTCAGTTGCGCTTACACCGCGCTGAAAACATTAATTACATTGATTTAGGTAACGAATACAATGACATCCTTTGATCTGAGGCGACTTCGGTCTTTCTGGACTTTAACTTGTGTTCAAACAGCGCAAAATATGACGGAAGAAAAGGGAAGTGCACAGGAGTAGCACTGCTAGCTTCCAGCTGCACCGGGGCAACATGTTTTTCAGGGTCGAGACGCGCGAGGATAACTCGCTGCACGTTACATGCGCACCACCAGAAAGCCCGAGCCCGGCCCGGGCCCGGGTAAAAAAGCACATGCCATGCCCGAGCCCGTGCAGTGCTCTAAAGCAAGGCACCTCTTGTAAGTGTGCTTAAAGGCGAGCTCGTAAAGTTCAATTGCTACTACAACGTGCTACGCCACCGTAACACGTTGTGCTGTTTTCTTGCCAACATTTCTCCTAATTCTGGAGGCGTTGAGTTTGTGAGGTGTATTTCATCGTATGTCAACGTGCTCAGTCAAAATTTGTAAGTTACGGCCGCCAGACAATTTTTCACGTATAGCTGCCTTCGTGCGGCTGCGCTGGCCGACGGGCTTGAAGTTTGGCAATGCGACCCCACACTCAACACCCACAGTTTTCTTCGACCAGCCAGGAAACGATGTTCTGCGCGTGGACGCGATTGCGACACCGGTACGACTGACGTTTCGCTGCATTCGTTTGCCGCTGAAAGCTCGGAACACCCATAGAGTAGAATTGCGCGGCACTTGAAACTACTGCTCTAAAAGCAGACCACCAAAATAAATTACGTGCCTTTGTAAACTAAATGACGTCACTTTCTATTTGACGAATAACCCGTCACTGTATTTTTGTTCCGTCGGAAGTGTTCACTCGTCACACAGATGGCGCTAAGCCCCATGAACGCGATAAACCCTCTATAAACCGTCATGTTTTGAACGTATGGGCTTCTATGGAAGCTTCGCTACCAGGTATACATTTACCTTGCGTTCTCTGCGAAAGTTCTACAGCCAGACCCTAATCAATGCGCATGAGCATGACACCGCATACTCCGTCGATTCCAGGTCTCATGCAGTGATGGCTGCAGCAGTCGACGCGTAAGCGCTATTAGGTAGTGCATCCGCTAAACCTACAAACTACGATAGTTCGCTCTCTGTCCGTCAGAGTGCTTTATAATGTACCGTGAGGTACGTGCTTCCGTGGTCACTGTCATAAAGCTTGTGACAGGCACGTGAAAATACTTCGAAATTCGTGACGTCGAGCTGACGTACACCAGCGCTTAGATCTATCGGCGCTAAATTCGAGAAAGTGAAGTTAGGCCTTCATTTTCTGCTTTATTATTCGTCCTTTTCCCGCCAATTTAGTGGTACCACAGTTTGGAAAGACTAATTCACCGATGCAAACAGATTCAGTATTGCTCTTTAGGGTCCCATTAAAACCATGTCGCAACAATTTCTGTAAACGTGTAAAATCAGACTGTTCGTCACAAGGCACACTGCAGTGAAGGTAGCTCCGAAACAGAATGGGTAAAGTCGTGTCGAGCTAGCTGGTGCTTAATAATTGAAAAAAAAAAAATACTAGAGCACCGAATCCAGCGAGACCAGAAGTCAGCAAATCGTATTCAGCAAAACGTATTATATGTCCGATACATACGACTCTGCTGTAATTAGTGCGGGTTATTTGGATTCAACACAATTTGCAGACGGTTCAAGAAATGCTGGTGAAGGGGTATCCACACCGCAAATAATTACGAGGGACGAACGAAGCGATAACCGGGGATGATTTTCCGCCACTCTCGCGTCCTTTCCCAGTCCACTGTGCTCGAGTTGTGCAAGGCCTGAGCTCGACGCATCTCGAGATGATTGGACATTTGGAAGCATAATTTCGAAAGTGAATTCACTTACCATGGCCGACGAGAAGTGCTGTGCGGCGGCGACCACCCCTCCTCGGTTGCTGCGAAACTGCTCGTAGGCACACGCTCCGCTGTTGTCGTTCGACGAGCCCGGTTCTTCACGCCCTTGTTTTTGTTCTCGATCTATAGACTCGCGCACTGTCTTCCAGTTCTTTTCTTGGCAGCGGTGGGTGGTTTTATTGCAACAAGCCGTCTCTCCGCCGATGCAAGCAGTTACCGTCAGCACATCTCGGTTGTTCTTGCAGTGCTTCTTCAGTACATAGCCTGCGATGCAGTTAGAGTTAACTTGTCATTACAATCACTAAACGTGCACCAATATACATCAGCTGTATTCTCACGCCCGCGTGATGGACAAGGACCAGTAGGCCGGGGAGGACGAACTAAAGAAATTTAAGACCCTTTGGGGGGTGGGGGGCGAACCTTTACACTCTGAAGAAAAAGTACAGCCTTGCGGCGGCGATAAGGATGGCGAAATTCGCGGTCGCCAAATTGAATGGCGCGTCTTACAAGTGAGGCTTTGTTTACAACAGCGAGCGAGCGAGTGTTGTAGATTGACCAGTGATAGCCGCAATAATTTTGTGAGTTAGTACCCGCCCCGCGCGCAATGTGATAAGACAGGATTGTCTTTCTAAAAAGGAGCTACAACATGCGTGACGTAAGAATGACCTCACGCTGTTTACGCGTCTCGCGCAAATGTGGAAAAGTGACAGTTGAGAAATTAATTCAATTCTGGAGTTTCCCGTGCCCGAACCATGCTCTGATTATGAGGCAGGCCGTAATGGGGGTCTCCGTGTTAATTTAGACTTCCCCTGGGATGTTTTAACGTGCACCTAAATCAAAGTACATACGCCTTTTCTTATTTGTATTCTTTATTCGTTTCATTTTGTCCTCATTGAAATGCGGCCGCAGCGGCCGGGATCGAATGGACGACCTCGAGCTCAGCAGCGCAGCGCTGTAGCCACCTGGGCCACCGCGGCGGGTGAAAGGTGACAGTGATAGCACTCGAAGAGGGACATTTAGGAGGAAAGGAAATCATATGCCTCACTTGATTGGTGGTGTTTACACTCATTGCATTCCACTCATTCCACCCATTCACGGCTTGCTGCTGCCGAGCCCCCGAGATCGCGGGTTCGAATCCTGGCGGCCACGAGTGCATTACGTTGGGGTCGGTATGCAGACACGCCCTTTCTTTTAACGTGCTTTAAATTCATGTTAAAGAAGCACTGTTGATCACATTTCATCGGGAGACCTCCAGAGCGGCGTCACTTATGTCCCACTGCACGGCTTCAGGACGTCGAGCTCCCCAGTGTACTTTACAGTTTTTTAACATTCCAAAGAAATACAAGGACTATGTAACAGCCGCGATTATGCACGACTTTGGCCTGAATTTGACCACATAGGGTTATTTAACACGCACCCGACGATGTTCCGACTACAGCAGGAGGTCTAAATGCGTCGCCTTCAGGAACAATAGAAGGGCTTCGTGAGCTTGATTATCATGTCAATACAAGTGGTCAATGGGAAAGGGCCGCCGCTTGCCTACTAGGCGAGAGACCAGTTCCACATTCATCGGTTAAAGGTTTCAGTAGCACTGCGGGAAGTACAGCTTCCGTTATGTTTACAAATGCGGTGCAGCGCAGTCCTATCGAAAGGGAAAGCGCACATTTGAGTGTACTTTTAGATGTTTAAAGACTGTGTGAGAGCGCAAGAGTTCAATAAAGATCACGCGAATGTGTACCATACCTGTAATACTTTCTTTTCTTTACAACACAAGACTGCAGCGCTCTAGCAAGCTGTATCGGAGGCTGTACATGATGCACTAATTGCTCGTGCTTGTTGTGATCACTCGCTCAGCATAGCGCATCCTGAACGAAGTAAGCTTCGTTCAGTAGTTCATCCTCAAGGCAACGAGGTGAAACACGATTACGTAGAGCTGGGAAGGAATCTGGCCGCTGTGACTAGGCATTCAGAGTGCTTTCCGAGGAGAAGGTGATGGAAGATCGGCGAGCGAGCACCATTGTGAAGGCAGAAACGTCTAGACAAATGCCCCAACTCACGAGCCCGAGAAGACCCAGTGTTTCAGCCGACATGCGACCAGCTAAATCAAGCACACATCCGCAAACGTTTTGACAACACATCTTTACGGTGATCTTCCGCTAAATTTCAGAAATTTGTGTTTATAAAACTTTATTACTCCTTAGACAAGTAAACCGCTTGGCAAAAAAAAAAAAAAAAGAAACTTACAAAAGTATTGCACACTGCGGAAGCAAATCCATATTCTTTATAAAACTGTTTCATGCTAACTGTATATGAAGACTTAAGTTGCGGAGTATCGATTGTACTGCCATAGCCCAGCGGGGGAAGAGGGAAGAAATGCAAAAAAATGGCTGTGACGCTGCACTTTCAATGGAACTTCAGAAACACTCTTTATTTACTTTGCCTATTGTCGAGCAGCGCGGTTTTTATCAATCAGGGATCCCGATTGAACACACAGTTCGCACAGCTGTTTCACGCGTTCCCCACGGCCCTGTCGAGCTTTTACCGCATCGCTATCTCTAAGCGCCGAGCAACCCATCACCAGTACTCTCAGCGCCACCCCACTCTCCCTACCCTCTCCCCACCACTCCATCAGAAAAACGCTGCCGTGTGGCACGCCGACAGCTATGCATTATGTACGCCGTGGCGCGCGTTTGGAGTTACACTGATATAAATTATGTGCGCTCGCTCCAATGCTATGTATATATACTGCGTTCCAGGCAACAGCATCCGCGAACCTCCAGAACATTCAGATGGCCGCTGAATTCTCTCTATCTCTTCTAAATTTTTTTTTTTTCTGGTAACGGGAACAATCTATCCAAGCACGCTCTCCAACTTGCCTGGACGTCCGCCTTGCGCTTTCACGCCTGCGCGAAATGACGTCTTACTTTCCAGACATTTCTGAGCTGGCTTTCGCTCCCTTTTGCCTACTTTGGTGAACTAGATTTCTTTTTCGTTGTTAGATTAGCTTAAAAAGACGTTGGCGCATTTGAGAGGCGCCGGTTACTCCTGTTCTTGTACGTGCGAGAACAGTTCCCGAAAATTTAGTGGAGATTACGCGGTAAATGCGAGAAAAATGCGACAGAATTACGTCGCGCCTCTTTGAAATCCCGGATCCATGCTTGAAACCGCGTTCACCACATCACAAAGCGTTGTTCAGGAGCTCACGCGACCCACGAGCTGCCTCTTCGAGAAGCTAAGTGCAATTGACGGTGGTCCAGATCAGAACGTAGTGAGTTGCATTATATATATATATATATATATATATATATATATATATATATATATATATATATATGCTCCCCCATCCCCTCTCTATCTCTACTAAGTGATCGGCTTCCCAAACTTCATACACGTACACTTTCTTCCACTTTGACATTTCTAAAGCTAAGTCATTACCAACTGCTGCAGCATACGGCTGAAGATAAAAATCGCAAGAAAATTCGATTTATAAAGGTGTAAACAGTTGGTAGAATCGCTCGTCCTGGATGCCTATATAAGGATGTGTATATGTAGAAGGAAATTTACAGAAGAATAAATATGGGTTGGAGTGCATACGGCAGGCATTAAGAAGTTCTGACTGGGAGCTTACCACTGGTTGAAAAGTAAGGTTTACGATCATTGCATTCTACCGGTGCTAACATATGGGGCAGAAACAAGGACGTAAACAAAGACGCTCGAGATCAAGTTAAACACAGCACAAAGAGCGACGGAACAAAAAATGTTAGGCCTAATGTTAAGAGACAGGAAGAGAGCGGTGTGGATCAGAGAGCTAACGCGGATAGCCGATATTCTACCTGACATTAAGAGAAAAAAGAAATGGAGTTGCAGGCCATGTAATGCGTAGGGCGATAACCGGTGGACTGTTAGAGTTACAGAATGGATGTCAAGGCAAGGGAAGCACAGTCGAGGATGGCAAAAAATTAGATGGAGGGATGAAACTAGTAAATTTGTTGGCGCAAGTTGGGATCACCTAGCGCAAGACAGGGGTAATTGGAAATCGCTGGGGGAAGCCGGCGATTGGTGATGACGATGATTCTATGTGTTAATTTGCGGCCCACTTATTTTAGGTAGGCCATGGTAGTTTCTAGCATAACAAGTGCCGTTGTTTCAGTGCGACAAGCCACCGGGAAACCAGGCAGAGGCTCCAGCGGGTGACGATCGCCATTGGCCTTCGGTGATGGCTGAGCAATGGCGGCGTCGGCGGCGGCGGCGCTGGCCGTGGATGAGCAGCTCGATCAACGAAGACTCCGATGGACGCCTGCACATATTCCTCGCCGAATTGGCCGCCGCGCTGGGGGCCACCTCTTACGGCCTTTCCGTCGGGTACTCGTCTCCGGCGCTGCCGGACATGCGGGAACGGATGCACTTAACCGAGAGCCAGAGCAGTTGGTTCGGATCGCTGCTAAACATTGGCGCGCTCATCGGAGGGCTGCTCGGGGGCAAGTATACGAATGGCCTGTCCGTTCCGTGCATCTCTGGTGAAAAGTTTCGTGCACTGTGAAATAATTGCTCCTGACACTGGTATTATGCAAACGTTATGCGACATTTATTCGAGAGTCTCACCAAGTCCGTAAAGATGGTGCGGACAATTCACCGCGAAGGACATGCGCCGAGCCCTCCGTGTGTGACAGACGCACCAACGAAACACTTGAGTACTTGCTATTAGAAAGCTCTAATTTCAACGGTTATTGCCTGTGCACTGCTGAACAAGCTCCAGCAACCTAATCTTGCTCGAACTGCACTCCAATGTTTCCTATTTCTGAAATGTCGTGCTTCAACTCGATACGAGGCTCACAACGCTGTAATGAAATTTTATTGTTTCCCGGGGCCAACTAGAGCATAGCGACAGTTGAAGCTATACATAAATTTACAGTACGTGTGCAGTTTTGCAAAAGCATATTTCGTCAGATCAGGGGAATTAGACAGCGTTGAACGAAAAAAAAAAGTGCTTCGGCAAGATAATAACGAATTCTTAGGGATTTTGAGCATTACATAACTACCGATAACGCACACTAATATACTGAACTTTGTGGACCGAAAATATAAGAGCAATTCTTCGCCCGTGTGCGTAAAAGTGCAGGAAGGTGGTCATAAATAAATTCTTTTCAGGGCCCCTTCTTGGATGAATGTACTAAGAGGTCGAAAGCGCCTTCGTGAACTTCAATTTTCACAGCATTTTATTTTTTCCGCCGGCCGATGTATTGATTTCTTTCGGCTAAGGAAGGAAGGAAGGACGGAAAGAGCGCAGAAACAAAGGCAGGGAGGTTCGGCTAAGAACCGGCAAAGGGGGGTGGGGGTAGATGTCAAAATGCTATTTCTGAAGCAGAGACGCTTTTATCGCACACGGTATATGGACAGAGAGTAGTTCGGGAAGCGACAAGGAGAAGGCGAGGAAGTCAACTAGGCTGAGACTAGTTGCCCTATCGTACATTTGGCGAATCTGTAAAAGTGAACACAAAGATGGGGTACAATTCGGGAAAGAAAGCTGCCGCACACATGTACAAGCATGCAATAGATGTCGCCATTTAGTGATGAATGGTCAGATAAGCCGGCGGATATCAAAAACATAAAAGCGCAGCCGAGCTTTTCTTGCTGTAACCATCGGAAACACCGGATGCCACAGTAGCAATAACGTTGCCTTTCTGAAAGTTTATTCACTCAACCGATTCAGAGCGGTTAAAATAGGCAAGCGTTTGATTAACAACGAAGAAAGGGCGTTACCATAACCAGTGCTTCAAGAGCTGCGACACTTGTGGTTGTATATGCGACGAGAAAACGCGCTACCTTCCGTTTGGTCTGTACGATTGCCAGCAACCGATCTGTAAACGCCCCAAGGCGTTCTTCAAAAAAAAAAAAAAAAAAAAAAAAAGAAAAAAAAAAGAAAAAAGAGAGAGAGAGAGAGAGAGAGAGAGCATGCAGATCGAACTTTTATAAGAGTATCAATAAATTTCAATAAAGAATAAAACTTGCTGGAATTTGAGTCGAGTGAAGCTATCTTGAAATAATAAAGTGCTACGTAAGTATACATGCGATTTGTGGAGGTGTTTTTAATGTCATACTATGCACACGTAAGCTTACACAGTGTTTGTGCTTTTGCACCACACATGTCACAACTATAATGCCATGCAATGTCATGCTGACGCAGCCCACTATTCACAATCTAAGGCCGAGGGCGATGTAAGTTTTATGCTTGTTGAAGGAAAAATGGTGAGGAGATGTGTAGGGGCGGAGAGAAGTGTGACGCGAAAGATGGCGATAAGATTTATTATGAGGCGGCGCACGTACAAGCCGACGCCACTACCCACAGTGGGCTACCATCTGCTTTTCCAGCATCCTTCTCGAGAGAGAGAGAGAGACACCCAAGGGTTATTTTCTCCACTGCAAGAATATTCTCCGCCGCACCAAACGAGATTTAATCCTACCGCGTGGTTCCAACTAAAGCCCCTCCATCCACGCGCCACCGCCGCTTTGCTAACTAGCGCCAACATTTGATGTGCGGGGCTCTTCACTGCTTCCTTGCTCACACCAGTTCCGCTTCCGGGATTTCCGGTTCCTGAATATACGCTTGTCGCCATGGAGGAAGCATGCTTGTCCCATGCTCGCACTTCTGCGCAGCGATGACATCGCTTCCGCCTAAAATCAGAGGGCGGGATTGCGTAAGTTCCTCCTGACGCCGGAAGTTGAGGAGGTTAGTGAGGCAGGAGCGCGGAGGACGATGATAAGTTAGCGGTACTTAACCAGGTCGGCGGCGAAAACGTGTTTGGAGGGGCTTTAGTTCCAACCGCCCAGGCGGCGTATAACAGCCAGGAGGAGGTGCTTTCGCAGAAACTCCGTGTAGAGACGGCACTTACACCATCGATCACCGATGCCTGGCTACAACATTTCCATGGACCATTCGGGCATCATCATCATCATCAGCTTATATTTATGTCCACTGCAGGACGAAGGCCTCTCCCTGTGATCTCCAATTACTCCTGTATTGCGCTAGCTGGTTCTAACTTGCGCCTGCAAATTTCCTAACTATATCACCCCACCTAGTTTTCTGCCGTACTCGACTGCGCTTTCCTTCTCTTGGTATCCATTCTGTAACTCTAATGGTCCACCGGTTATCCATCCTACGCATTGCATCGCCTGCCCAGCTCCATTTCTTCCGCTTAATGCCAACTAGAATATCGGCTATCCCTGTTGGTTCTCTGATCCACACCGCTCTCTTCCTGTCTCTTAACGTTCAGCCTAACCTTTTTCGTTCCATCACTCTTTGTGTGGTCCTTAACTTGTTCTAGAGCTTCTTTGTTAAGCTCCAAGTTTCTTCCCCATATGTTAGCACCGGTAGAATGCAATGATTGTACACTTTTCTTTTTAACGACACTGGTAAGCTCCCAGTCAGGATTTGGCAATGCCTGCCGTATGCACACCAACCCAATTTTATTCTTCTGTAAATTTCTTTCTCGTGATCAAGGTCCCCTGTGAGTAATTGACCTAGATAAACGTACTCCTTTACAGAATCTAGAGGCTGACTGGTGATCCTGAATTCTTGTCCCATCGCCAGGCTATTGAACATTATCTTTGTCTTCTGCATATTCATCTTCAACCCACTTCTTACACTATTCTCGATTAATGTCCTCAATCATTTGCTGTAATTCATCCCCATTGTTGCTGAATAGGAGAATGTCATCTGCAAACCGAAGGTTGCTGAGATATCGCTCCTAAGCCTTACCAGTCTAAGAGCTTGAATACTTCTTCTGAGCATGCAGTGAATAGCATTCGAGAGATTGTGTCTCCTTGCCTGACGCCTTTCCTTCTACTTTTCTTGTGGAGAACCAAGGTTGCTGTGCAACCATTGTAGATATTTGCCAATATATTCACGTATGCCTCCTGTACTCCTTGATTACGCAATGCCTCTATGACTGCTGGTATCTCTACTGAATCAAATGCTTTTACATAATCTATGAAAGCCATATAGAGAGGTTGATTGTACTCCGCAGATTTCTCTATTACCTGATTGATGACATGGATGTGATCCATCGTATAATATCCCTTTCTGAAGCCAGCCTGTTCTCTTGGTCGGCTGAAGTCAGGTGTTGCCCTGATGCTATTTGAAATTATCTTGGTGAATACTTTATACAATACTGAAAGCAAGCTAATGGGTCTATAATTATTCAATTCTTTAACGTCTCACTTCTTATGGATGAGTATAATGTCGGCATTCTTCAGCTTTCTGGTACACTTGAAGTCGTGATGCATTGCGTATAAGGGGCCGCAAGCTTTTCAAGCATATCTTCGGGCAAGCATGATATCATTCGGGCATATATGCGACATTTGC
The DNA here is from genome assembly GCF_013339745.2 of Dermacentor silvarum. Taxonomy (NCBI): domain Eukaryota; kingdom Metazoa; phylum Arthropoda; class Arachnida; order Ixodida; family Ixodidae; genus Dermacentor; species Dermacentor silvarum. Next base: position 102,435,330 of record NC_051159.1, on the reverse strand, counting down.
TCAGCTTCCGCATCAACAGCCACAATCAAGTACCTCTTGTGAATCTAACCGGGCCTTTACCAGATTTTTCGACGCTACCTGAAACAGTGGGCCACGAGACGACCGGACTACGACTCTTGACTGCATAGGCCCAACCACCGAGCCCTAATGATATATATATATATATATATATATATATATATATATATATATATATATATATCCCAAACCGGCTTCAACTTGTACACGTAATCATTTGTGCCGCTAGGCAAACTTAACAAAAAGAGAAAAAAAAAACCTAGTGGCAACTGGCATAGACAGCAGCATCCAAGTTTAGCAAAGTCGCAAACGGACGGTTCGCAAGGAAATCTTCGCTTTAAAGGATAGAAAGAAAAGCTTACGTCTCTCTCTATCCAGGACTGTCTATCCGGTACCTGGGGCGGCGGTACACCCTCCTGCTCACCGCTGCCTTCCACATAGCTGGATGGATCCTGATAGCTACGGGCACAGCGGTCTGGATGCTGTTGCTGGGACGGACACTCACGGGACTGGCAACGGGTATTGTTGCCCTAACCGTGCCCGTCTTTGTTTCCGAGGTAACTGCGCGGTATTCGTATTACTACATGTGACGATAAACTCGACCTCCCTGTCACCCGTCACTTTATATCAGTGAATGGCATATCTGCGTTGAACGTTTTTCAGCTTGGTGGAAGCACAAGGTGCAAGTGATAACATGAATAGAGTCGAGCAATTCAAAGCAGTGCGCTATCCAGATTCATTCAAGCACACTTATGTGGACCGGTGTCGCAGCTGCATATAAGATGAATAAAACTTTACTGAAGTACGACTATATGTCGAGTAGTATATGTTCGCGGAGGGGGCACTCCTCGCGGGTGGCGAAGTGGTGATGAGTTTCGGTATCTCCTGGATGTGAAGTATCAGGAGCAGCGATATGGGCTGGCGCAAGACTTCGGCTGGTGCGGGTCAGCTCGCTCATGCTTAAGAGATATATGTGAGAAAGGGGCGGTACAATTGACGAGGGTTGCAGATAGTTCATATTTCATATTTATTTGTTTCTTTCTGTACAAGGTACAGAAACAGGAGCGAAAGCAAAAGACTTAGTAGCCTGACAAAGGCCTTTGCTACAATTACAGTGTGGCACGCAGACCAGCACGCACACTGAGAAAAAAAAAACAACACAACAAATACACTAACATATTGTAACACAGGAGAAAAAAATAGCTTAAAAAATAAATAATTTTGGAAGTTTCTACTTGTTCCACTAACATAAAAATTATGAAATGCACACAATAAGGCGACCTGATTTATACAGGCACACACAGTGTTACATTGGGACACTTGTACTGTGAAACCATCCATAACACACAAGTTGTAGTTGCTCAACACAGAGTACTCGAAAAAAAAAAGCAATATACACGAAGCACGCATGACAGTAAGGTAGATATATCTAATTATAGTGTCACGTAATGATTTCGTGTTAGCCATTTTAAGAGGAAACATACGCGCATTTAAAAATGATTTAAGAAAATTCAATGTAATTTTCCAGCAAAGCCATTTAAATTTTTTAGAGGTTGTGCTGCCTATGTCTAAGAAGCAGCCGACTTTATTTAGCAATGTAGGACACCTGATGTGTAGTGTGTTGCCTTCCATAAGTGGTTCGAATCCTTGGAGTCTTTCTAACATGGGTGGCGGAAACGCTAAGAACCCTGCAAATCTTGCAAGCAAAAAAGTCTATTGCTTTTTATATACTGAAACAATTTGAAATAGTATACCTGATTGGCTTTTAACATATGATGCTTTAGAAAAAGTGGTTTTGTCCGCAGCTCGCGTAAGGGGCCATTATAGATTTTCTAAAATTCTCAGCACTCTTTTTTGCAAAATAATGAGTTTAGTATAATTGGTCAACGTCGTTGTTCCCCACACAAACCGCACAATAAGAAAGTCGAGAATAGAAGAGAGTGTTGTAGAGCGTGTTTTTGAGCCACAGTGGTATTAATGAATTTAATTTGTACATGCATCCAATGCTTCTACTTAATTCGGCCGTTAACTTAATTGTTATGTGTTCGTTCCAAGATAAGCCTTCCTGAAACTATACTCCCAGGAATGTTTGAGTCGTGACCTGTTCTAATAAATGCCCTTGGTAGGAAATGCTCATGGCGAAATTTCGTGGCTTCTTCACAGGAGCAAATAGCATTAATTTTGTCTTATTAGAATTCAGGCATAACTTGTCAATTTTTAACCATGAAGACAAGTGATTCCAAAAATGATCCCCATTTCCTTCAATATCGACCAGCGAAGCACCCGAAAAAAAAGATATTTGTGTCGTCTGCGTACATTACTAGTTTCAGATAATGTAGATTGCAGCGTAGGTCATTTACGTATATTACAAATAGGAGGGGACCCAATATAGATGGAGCCCTAGCTGCGGTACTCCTTTCTTCACCTCCACGTACGCTGATGATTCCTTATTTATTACCCCGTATTGGTAACGACTGCTTAAGTAGCTTTGCAACAAGTCACGTGCAATGCCTCGTATACCACATGTGCTCAGTTTTTCTAAAACAACGTCATGACTCATGACATACGGTGTCAAACGCTTTGCATAGGTCAATAAAGAGCCCAACTGATATCTTTGGCATAGGCGTCACTAAAAGATTTTATGAAGAAAGAATAGTGTATAAGATTATTTTAGGGCATGGCGATTGGCAGGTATCCTTGTCAATTCTCGTGAGTACAAATACTTTATGAAGGGAAATAAAGCATGGCATAAATTATTAACATGCGAGTACTTACGGTTGCAATTCTTGATCATCAGAAATAGAGGTGCCATTCCCCAGTTTGGATTGAATTGGATTGCTTTGTTTTACCACCAAAGTGTACATGATCGCGGGAGCCTTGAGTAAAAGCTGCCTCAAGGCAGCTTGACAGAGCCTCAAGCCCCCCCACTTTGGTGATGGTATACCACCGGTCACAATACAACTGTTAACAGTGTTTTGATCACATGATGAATCCTTTTAAACTACAGTAGTACAGCGTGTTTGCCTGTGTTATTAAAAATAAAGAAAATAATGAGCCGCTTACAACAGAACGAAGAAAACACTAATGTACTTACTTCATGTGGCAATGCCGCCAAATGACAGCATAGCCCATGAAGAGCTCTACGATTTTCTAATGTGTTGGCTGTGTGTTTAGAATACTGATTTCTAAGCCGACGGTACCTCAAACCAGAAGTCAGAAAGTGTTTTTATTCGGATCCAGTCCTAAATCACCTGATATTGGATTGTCCCGCTTTCATAGCGCGGCGCAGGTCGCTAATGAGGGACGACAACCTCCTTGGCGAATCTTGTACTCAACGAATCTTTGTACCCCAGTCGTTGTGCGTCTCGATGCGATCAGGCGCATCGCGCTCTTACGTTTTTTAACAGTAACTAACTTAGGCTCACGTTTGTAGCCTATTTCTGTTTTCAGGTGACGGGGCTCAGACACTATTTCTTCTATATTGAGATTCTTTAGTGGCGTCACCAGCAGTGACCGGCCCTATACTGTGTGTGTTCTGCTTAATTCTTTGAGATTTGTCATCTTGCTCTTTCTTTCCTCTTCCCTCCCCTTCTTCCTATCTTCCATTTCTGTGTTTTTGTGTCTTCCTTTCTGAAGAGTAGGTAGGCGTTGTTCCCCTTCCGGTGGCAGTTGCCAGCCTGCTCCTCACTTTCCCTTTGCTGTCTAGCGTATATTCGTTTTCAAAACAAATAATAATAATAAAACAAATATAACGTGCAAAGCTTTCCTTAATATATAGGAGAAATTGAATTCATCACTTCCTTCAGATATTTTGAAAGAATAATTTCTGCAAAAGTTCTTTGTTTTAGTCAGACATAGTAAATTACATAACTCACAAGCAAATGAAAAAATAAAAGACGCAGCTTCGCCTGGAAGGCAAAGCATTTTTAGCGATAGCAAAGCATTAGCTTTCAACGGAGTAAGGTTCTTAGTTTTACAGGCGGTATATGTTGCAGAAAATGTTGGCTTACTGTTTAAATTAGTTACCATGGTATATAACGTGCCACAAAGACAAACATGAACATATATCACTAGCTGGCCGCGAGCACTCACTATCACAACGTTGGCATGATGGAGAGCGCCGGCAGCGGTGAGGGAAAGCTTCGAGCTTGCCCTCACTATCAGGGAGGGAGCAGTCTACCTGACTGGAGCAGTATTTTTTTATTTGGGGTGTTGCTACACTGCGCTCCGCAACACCGCAACGACCGCCGCTTCGCGTCGGCGCCCGGCACCGCATCCACCGGCGCACAAACGGATCCGAGGCGCCGCCGTTGTTCACGTTCTTCCGTGCGGCGGCGCCACAGTCCGAGGCCCCAGAAAACGTTACTAGCCTAGGCTATGTTCCAATACTAGCCTAAGACGGCAAAGTAGACGGCTAAGTGGACAGCGGCCATCTTAAGTCTCGTTCCAATTCTCACGAAGGCGTCAAAGTAGACAGCTTCGCGAAGACAGCATCGAAGTCAGAAACGATGCAGGCTACTTTCCTGTCCAAACAAGATGGCGGCCGAGCAGGATGCTTGGAAAGCCGACAGGAAGGTCGTCTCCGTACAAGAAAACGTAGACGCGCTTTCCTACGCCCTTAATGTAAGTTACATGGTGTGTTTCATAGGTTCGCAGGCGCATGGACTTAAGATACAGAAATAATGAGTGCTTTTCTCACCGTTTTCTGGTCGCCGCGAGGTGGCGTCTCGTCGCAGATGCGTCTTTCATACGTCATCCAGACGGCTCGAAAAGCGTTCCATTACATGGCCTCGAAGCTGTCTCGGCTGTCTCTTCAGCTGTCTACGTAGACACTCTCCGATGCTGGCCAGAATTGGAACACACACCTAGTAACGTTGGGCCCAGCTGCCCTGGAAAATGAATTGCGCCTCACGGTGCGAGTAAGCAGCGAAGTGAACGAGAGAGGGCAGCGCCGGCGCTTGAGTCGCGCAAGCGGATACCTATGGCGCGCACAACGCCATCGATGATATTCGGCAGCTTCTCAGCCAGACGAGTCGGGCTGAGTCACTAGCGTTTCACGAGATAGCGATAACGAGGCCTAGAGCGTGCGCTCATGATCCCTGGTAGGTAGCGTATGTTGTATCAAGCGAGAAAGCAAGCACGTGGGCGCCAATATACGATGACTCATTCAGTTTCCCCGAGGACACGCATCCTAGCTAGTGAAGCAGACGACAGTTTGTGCGCATGCAGACGACGGGAGCGAGAAACGATTTTGATGGAATAATCGTACGCTTTGAGCTAGCTGCTTTATTTTTACCGGGGAGGAAAACTGTATTGATTTATCAAGTACGCTAGGTCCAATGCCTACATTAGTTTCGTAGGCGAAACGTCAAACTTGTTGCGAAAGCAAATCGGGGCCATCAGAGCCATTTTGTAAGCGTCGCGCCTACGTCACGCGTCGAAGAAAATGGCGGAATGTCCAGAATAGGGGTTCTGTTAACGTGCGCTAACCTACCTGCTCTATCGCGCAGCTTGATCACGTGACCTCCAACATTAGGCGCGCGAGAAGACGGCGAGCATTAAGGTGACAAGACTCGCCTTCTCGGCTCACCCTCGCACACGTTCCCTCGCGTCCACGACACTTTTTCTTAACGCACTTCGACTTTACACGGAACATGACAGCTGTTGTGGCTGCGGCGGGCAATGACAAAGTCAGAGCAACTGAATCAAACTGTTTATTCGGCAAGCTAGGCCGTAACGGGAAGCACGAACTCTAAACACAGCAGTGCCGGGGGCACGCCAGCAAGCAGAACACCAGCAGACACATGACACGCGCGCACACAACTGTGTAGCGCCGAACCACATGACAGACGCAAGATCGCGCCTCTGATAGCACCGCACAACAACGCCACATGACTGAAAGCCAGAACGCGTCTGTGATAACACAACACTCCTTCCCTCTTTCTTTTTTTTTTGTTTTTTGTTACGGCTCGTACCGATCAGGAAGCTTTCTGGCGCGGGTGCTGCGTCGAAGAGCTTGCTTCTCCGGAGCCAACGCGGTGTCACTTTGCGGGGACTGTATCGCAGTGCTGCTGTCCGTAGTAGTAGCACGGGATGAAGACAGCAAGTTCTCTGAAGGTGCCGCTGATTTCGTTAACAGCCCCGCAGACTCCAAAATCGGCTCTGCAGAGGACGTAATATGCGATTCAGAACTAGGTTCTGTCACAGTTGAGGGAATACCAATAGGCAGTGGCTTGGTCTCAGCCAACAGGGATGGACGCAAGATGCCGGCATGAACGAACCTGCTTTCTTGACCGACTTGTACGATGTACGTTGAAGAACTGCATCGCTCCTTTACGACGCCCAGGAGCCATTTCTCATCCCCGGGGCGAAGACCTTGCACTAGGACCGGATCACTCAGCATGAAGGACCACCAGGCTCCTCTCTTTTCATCTATACCGTGTCCTTTGCCTTGAAAAATCTCTCGTGCATGCGGTCTCCTAGATTCGGCTGCAGGAAAGTAAGACCAGTGCGCGGCTTCCACGAAAGTAACAACCCTGCAGGGGTCTTCTCTGTGGAGGCAGCAGGTGTGGTCCTGTACCTGAAAATAAACAAATCTAAGCGATGCTGTAAGCTTCTATTCACCCCCTCCCTTTCTTTTTTTCTCGTTTCATAGTTGTCGAAGCAAATATTTCTTTACAGCTATACAAGTCCCTCAGCGCTTCCATTGGATGCCGGATGGTAGGGCGGCGTTCTAGTATGGCGCACAACGCTATTGCGAAGGAAGTTCTCTCTCTCTCCCGGAAGTCAATATGCTGCAAGAACACTGCGCAGTTTTTCGATAGTTCTGTCGGTTGTCGTTGATGTCATAAGGATTATTTCCACGCGCTTTGAATGCGCATCAATTAACAACAACAACCACTCGTTCTCTGTGAAAGCGAAGTCCAGATGCACTCGCTGCCACCTGCGTGTCGGCCACCTCCACGTCAGCAATGGCACTTTTCGTGGAGCATTTTGCGTCAACTGGCAAGCGCTGCGCCGCTGAACTAGACAACAAATGTATTCATCTAACCTCGGCCACCAGACATAGCTATGAGCGAGCATTTTGTGACCTTCGTGTAATAGGTGACCTTCGTGCAATAGGCGGACCGCATTTTCACGTAAACATTCAGGGAGGATGACACGGTTACCCACGGGGCACATAGCTCATCGATGGACAATTCATCTCGCCTATCGAAATAAGCAGACAAAGCACTATCGTGCACGTTAGCTGGCCAGCCATTTAATGTGTAGTCAAGCACTTCTGACAAAACAGGATTTGTTTTGTTCCCCTCTTTGTATTAGCAACACATAATGGTACCTGGTCCACAGCATAAAAGAAAAGGCCATAATCCGAAACATCTTTTAACGCTGTTTAAGTCGGCCGTAATGTGTGCCGCCTGCCACTGCGTTGCCTAGCAACCACGTCGCGGAGCGTCGCGCGATATCAAACGCTATGCGCGGGAGAGAGAAAGAGAAAATGAGAGCAAGAGAGAGTGCGCGCGTCACGCGCTATGCTTGGGAGAGAGAAAGAGAAAATGAGAGCGAGAGAGAGAGTGCGCGCGTGGCGCGCTATGCTCGGTAGAAAGAAAGAGAAAATGAGAGCGAGAGAGAGAGAGAAACATTGTAGCAGCACCAACGAGGCAACGCGCAGAGGTGCTGCCGACCCCATCCGCGCTTCTCAGTTTCTCCGCATTAGCGCCGAACGCTCCCGGTGTCCGTGACTGGAGCAGGCGCCTCTGGCGACGGCTCGGCCGAGCTCCCACCAGCTGCGCGCAACTGCGCATGCACCGTGACGTGATCCTGGCAGGTCGTCTGCTGCGCGCCGCCCGTACACTGTGCATAGCTTTCGCGCCCACTTCCCCTACGTGTGCTCGGACTGCAAGTGCTTCGCGAGGCATTCCCCAATGCCATGGACCACGAGGAAATGCTTATACACTTCGTATAACTTAGCATCACTTGGCATTACTTCGTATAACTTAGCATCACTTCGTATAGTCAGGACCAGCTAGGAACCAATCAGCTCCGCTGTGTATTTAGGCGTGCGCCACTAGTGCATGCTACCCCGCTTTTTTCGTTTGGTAACGGCAAGCGCGAAATATCGTCATCATTTCCAATAGCACTGCCTTTTCGTGACACCCATTGGTAATCGTATGCTGCTAGCAATAACGCTGAGCATTGTATTCTTGCTGCCGACATCACCGGTACGGGCTTGCCGTGTGCCAAAAGACCGGCTAAAGGCTGATGATCAGAATAAACGACAAAAGTACGGCCATAGAGATACTTATGGAACTTTTTGAGCCCAAATACTATAGCAAGGGCTTCTTTTTCTATATGGGCGCATATCCTGCTCTGCCTTGCTCAGTGCTCTGGAAGCGCTAAGCAATTGGCCTCTCGCAAACTAGCCCAATTCCTTTTTTAGTTCATAATACGCCAAGACGGTATCTTGGGTGAGCCACGTTTTGCTTTGTTCAAAAGCCTTTTCTGCCTTACTTGACCACTGGAACCCCTTGTTTTAGAGCGTTGTACAAGGGCTTCACTCTAGCAGACACGTTCGGTACACATTTACCATAAAAACTGATCAAACCAAGATACGCCCGCAACTGTGCTTCATTTTTAAGCCTAGGAGCCTGCTTTATCGCTTAACTTTCTCATCAGACGGGTGTATCCCATTCGAGTCCAATCGAGGCCAAGAATTACGTCGTGAGTGGATTTAGCAAGCACTGGAAATTCGACTTGATCTTAGGAGTAACGTTAAGAAACAGGAAGAGAGCGGCGTGGATCAAAGAACAAACGGGGATAGCCGATGTTCTAGTTGACATTAAGCGGGAGAAATGGAGCTGGGCAGGCCATGTAATGCGTAGGATGGATAACCGTTGGACCATTAGGGTTACAGAATGGATACCAAGAGAAGGGAAGCGCACTCGAGGACGGCAGAAAACCAGGTGGGATGATGAAGTTAGGGAATTCGCAGGCGCAAGTTGGAGTATGCTAGCGCAAGACAGGGGCAATTGGAGATCGCAGTGAGAGGCCTTCGTCCTGCAGTGGACATAAATATAGGCTGATGGTGATGATGATGATGATGATGATGATGATGATGACACGTTATCGGAGAAATAAACGTTCGCGGTGCACACACCAATAAGTGGTGCAACTCGCCACTCACAGCATGAAATGTATTAGTGGTGGCCCAGCGAAACATCACTTTACGTCCTTATCGGGTTTTGAAATCCAGGCTGATAACGGAGACAGTCGCTCCTCTGTCCACTAAAGCCAAAATAGTAACATTGTTCATTAAAACACGAATATGGTTATGACACATGGTGACTGGCGGAGGCATATAGAGGCGTGTAGCTGAAGATGACGGGCGACCGCACCTCCACTGGTCACGCCGCCTGGTTTCCCGGCGGCGGTGACGTCAGACGTCGTCGCGGGGATGAAGACCTGCGCTGGTGTGAAGGCGGCGGCGTCAAGCTCCGCACAGAAGCTGGTGAGTCGCCACGGTAATTCGCCTGGTGGATCGTCCTGCTATCAGAGTCAGAGGGCCAACGTGTCTCGTCACCGTGTGGATTGCAACGCCGATAAGAAGTACGCGGTCCTTCATAGGACGTAGGACAGTGGTGACATGCGACGGTGAACGTGCGTGGCTCGATGTAGGGCTGCCATGGGACGCTGGTAGAAGGTTGCGGATTGTCGCCGTCAGAAGCCATCTCTGGTGGCAGACCGGCAATTCGGCGACTTCGGCGAAGCTCCCCGGATTGCGCCTCTGCGGTCGGTTCTTCGTCGTTCTTCAAGGACGCCATTGTTTTACCCCGCACCGTCCACCAAAACTATTACGATGGGGCGCGTTTATTTAAAGATGAATTGGTGAAAAGGGGAAAAAGGTCGCCGCGCCGACACCAAGCCGCTCTAAACTTGCTTGCTTGCTTGCCTGCCTTCAAGAGTGGCTCGTACTTTGCTGTCGCTTTAGCGTAACAAAATATGTATAGGGAACACCTCTACAACAAAGACCGGTACAACGAATTTGCCTGCACAACCAAGCAATTATGTCGTTTCCGAGGCCCATTTGTTGTTGTACAACGAACGCCACGTAGCCGCCTTTGCCCTGCGCAGACACCTCCAACGTGTGCTCTGCGCTAGCACTAACGGCTAGGCTAGCGGCGGACTTGACGAGTGTGCGCATGTCAGAAATTGCCCTCCTACACTGCTTCAGGAATCACTCAACTCGCACACTTCTTGTTGTAACGCATCAGCGGGTGCGATGGCTGACGAATACGTCGCAGTTAATCACGACGTGATCATGTAATCGTAACTGACTACCGATGACATCTTTGAAGCTATCTCAGGCAGAAAGGTCACGAACGTCCACAAGGGCAATAGTGGTGAAGATCCTGTAAAGAAACCAATAGTTTTGACGAAAAGGGAGGCAATAACGGCACTTGACATTTTGGAGATTGACCTTGCTCATCTCCTGTATTCCGCCGCGAAGCATGCTGTGAACCTCGGCGCAAAAAGGTTGGCTGCAGTCGCACATTCTGTCAGGCGAAGTGTGGAAGAAGAAATTAGCGACTTACTTCATTAGGTCTGTCTCTATGTCATGTTAAATAAAGATTTCATTTTGTTGAACGTGCTTAGGGCATGCTCTGGTGTGAACGGCACGGTGCGCAACCTTTACAACAAAGTGACCTGTATAACGAAAGATTTTGCAGGTCCCGAGCACTTCGTTATTAAAGCGTTTGACTGTACACAGACAAATAAACGCAAACGCCAGAACAACCAAGCCAATGACGAATCCGACAAATGTAAAACGCTCATTCACAATGTGCCGGTCACTAAAAGCGAAATGAGTGTATATTTCGGCACGAGCGTCGTTTCGACAATATTCTGGCTGCTAATTTAGTCTTACTTCTCCCTAGCATATTCGATTTGCAACCATCACTGACTGACGACAAGCAACTGCGATGGGCAACCACCAGCGCTGTCATCAGTTTGTATATGAAGGCTGCCTCGGCAGCTATACAACACAGCACTTGGCCATTTTCCTTGCCTGCAGGTGAGTCCCAAAGAGATACGGGGTCTCCTGGACACCGTGTGCACGATGGCGATCACATTCGGCATCCTGATGGCCTACGTAATGGGCAAGTGGCTGCACTACGATGTGTTAGCAGCAGCAAGCATCATCCCGGCTGTCGCCATGGCCGTAGTCTTGCCCCTGCTTGCCGGATCACCCCGCTGGCTGCTGCAGGTGGGACGCCAGGATTCGGCGCTCAGGTAAAAGAAGAGAGCGCCATTCGTCCCAGCGCACAGAATGGAAGCTTTTAGGGTTCTCTGGAATATGCGGGAGCTCTATATATGGCGATCGCCTGGCATGCAGTAAAACGGATCAAGGCGACTATGACACTCGACTGGTCTTCGAAAAAAACTCACTGCGATATCGAAAGCATCTTCCGCATTTTCTCGCTCGTGCGATAAGCTAAGCAAGGAAGCGATGGCAACCTATTGAGGAAAGCGATAGGTATCGTCTAGCCCTATATGGACTAAATCACTGCATTGTAGCGAAGCTGATACACTGTGCGCATTATGTTCTTTGGTGAGTAAAGTAAGTGCGATTCGTGCTGTCGACACCTTTTGGTGTCTGGATGAGCAGTATATCATTTTTGTCACCTGATGTGAGCAAGCATTTAGCCTTTGCCAAAAAAAGTCTATAAACGGTTATGTACATCCATCGAATGCTTATCCTTCGTGTCAGATTAAGCACGATCCATATGCCGAAATTGCCCATACCATTGCATATACGAGAAGGGGAGCGAATTATATAAAACATATAATATATCGAACATATCGAACAGTTTATTTGGTTTTATCTATTCTAAAATTGATAATTTTAATAGCACTATGAGCCAACAAAGCTGCAATGTGATAAGCTGTGCGAACTAATTAGGATTCATGTAGATTTCTGCATTTTCATATTTATTTCGCTTTAATCAATGACTTCTATGTCAGCTTGCCGATGTTCCCTCCCGCCAGTGTGCCTTGAATAGACTGGACGATAGGCCATTCACAGAAGCAAGAGTCTTGGGAGCCTGGCCTCACAGCTCATCAGCCCAGAAAGCCATTCGAGCTATTCTGCAGTACCTGAAGGCGACAGACTTGAGTGCCCGACTTTAGATGTGCTGCACCTGCATTAATGTATGTGAAAATGCGATGAGGCTCGTGTATTTCCTCTTTCTTTCTTTCACTGTCCCCTCCCCCTCCCCACGTGTAGGGTAGCGAACTGGACAAAGTCTGGTAAACCTCCCTGTTTTTCCTCCCTCCCTTCTCTATCTCTCTCTCTCTCTCTTGCAATGCACACCCGCGCGGCTCACTGCCACGTCTATTTGCCGTCTTCTAGGGCCCTCCAGTTCTATCGCGGCCCGGACGTGGCCGTAGAGTTCGGAGCTATGCATGAAGCCGTGACCGCCGACGCTGAATCCCCACTTACCCTGGCCGAGCTGGGGAAGCCCTGGGTGTACAAGCCATTTCTGTGCACCCTGTGCGCGTTCTTCTTGCAGCAGTTCTCCGGCATCGTGGTCATGCTCTTCTACACGCACGACATCTTCGCCACTGCCGGTACAGGATTGTCGGCGGCGGACAGCACCATCGTCGTGGGTGCCGTGCAGGTGATTTTAATTACTCAGTTACAAAATAAAATAAATCTTTCGTCTGTACATTGCTTAGAATAAAAAAAATACGTATCAGAAATACGTATTATCTGGATCAAGAGCACCCCGAGAAAAGCTTTGCGTCTCTCTCTGTCTAAAGGTTACTTCTATTTCGGATGAACATCATGCAAGCACGGCTACACCGTGTACGGGAAGTTTGGCAGGTGGTTTAGGTGCTGGCCTAAGCTGAAATGATGTCTTTATTTCATCACAGTAAGTTGATGCAGCAAGAAGCCCGTTGGTACAGTACCAGCGGAAAAAAATTAGGGGCAGCTTCACACTAAGTGGTGCGAAGACTGGGCAAACAGCGAAGCTGGTGGCCCTTCCCTAGCTTTCTCATTGCTTTCCTTTGCTTAACTTGGTTTGACTTGGCTGGTTCTTAGTCAAACTTATCCGACCCCGAGTATCTCGGGGTCGGCGCGCAGTCTTCTAAAGACCACTTTATAGTCCGGCGTAGTTTTGACGCGCGAGCGCGCACGGGGACGCCCCGCCAGTGAAAGCGCAGCACTCCACCAGCCCATCTTGCTCGACGAGACGCGGATGCGGTCAGCCGGGGCACGCTGACGAACGCCGGATGCGTCGGCCGCGTCTCGCGCTGTGGCGAGGGTACAGTACTCTAGGCATTGTAGCGAGGGTAACCTGGGAGAGGGTGGGTACCTCGCCAAAAGATGATGTCACGTGCGTCGCCTAGCAACGCCTCACACCACCTGTGCGAGGCTTTGCTAGGCAACGCGCGGTGACGCCCTCGCCAGGCGCAGTTTTTATTGCGATAGCAATTATATGGACACTTAAACTGGATTTCTGCCGTCGTCGTCGCCGTCGTCGTCGCCGTGAGGTTCCGTATAGATAACATCATCGCCGCGCGCCGTATGCCCGAGCGGTAGCGTGCGGGGGACGCGCGCTATCACGGAGAGCGAATGCACGGCGGAAAGCAAACGCGACTGTCGCGCGTGGGGTTATGGGAGGGAGGGAGGCGGGGCGACGCTGCGCTCCGGCACCAAAGGCCTATCTTGCAACCGGGCGCAAGGGGATCTTCCCACTCAATCTCCCACGCGCAATCAAGGAAGCGGGACGGCAGCGCCGGAGGGAGCGGGGGGGGGGGGGGGGGGCGCACTTCTACCCTGCCAACAACCGCGCTCGTCGCTCGCCGGCCGCACTGTCTGTTATCTCCACACGGCTCTGACCTTTTCTATGCGCTGTGCATTCGCCGCTCAGTTTCCGTTGAAGCGATAGACCGCACGTACCTTCGCCTGCTGCGACGTATATGCGCTTGCTGCCAGCGTTTTGACAGTCGTTGTCTGCGGCCATTCAGTGTGATCTATTTATGTTTGCTTGTGCGCGCTCACACCACGCTTGTTCATTCAGTTAGTAATAGTCGGGCCACATTTTCCAACGCACGCTACACATGCAATGCTGCCCGGATCGGCAGTGCAGCGCTACAGGTGTGTCCCTTCGCACGCGCTGCCCACGGGAAGCGCTTCTCATCAACACCACCATTTCACACGCGCCTTCTCGTGGTCATCGAGTCTCTCTTCATGTCGGTCTACTTACGCCGCAGCACACCTGCTTGCTTAATCAGCTCATGTTTACTACAATTCATATTGCTACCAAAGCCGCTCACCTTACTTCGTGTCACATTGCTGTGTTGCTATCGCATTCATTGCTTCGCCCTTAGGGCGAAACTGTGACAACTTTTGTTCGCACTACGCGGCCTAACCAAGAGCTTAAACATCTCCGCTGTTAAAAGATTAGCACGAGTGACTGGTGGCCGGAGCGGCAAAATCACGACAAGCTTTTCCCTGCTTTGGAAAATGGAATGTGCTGCTCCGGCCACTAGAGTCCCTATATATAGGGACTTTACCGGCCACCAGTCACTTGCCCCACGTATCGTGATTTTTCCGCTTCGGCCACCAGTCACTTGTGATAATCGTTTTCCGCTGGACCTGTACACTAGGCAACGGCGCGGGAAGAGTGGGAGAGGGCAAGCAAGGCACGCAGCTTTTCCACAGTCTGCTTGAGATAAAGCTGCTCGATGCGCTCACGAAGAGTGCGTGCAGGAACCAAACCTACTGTCAAGAACAAATGCCGCAGCGAAACTCAGAGTACCTTGCGAATTATGCAACAAACACCTTGTGGACTACACCTAGTTTCCACCACACACGTCTTCATAGACTGGGCCCCTGTCGTCGACTTAGTCCTCCACCTGGACTATCCCGCGGTCCGAGACAACAATACTTTGCCGACTGTGACTTGGCGTCGCTTTTACAAAATAATTCGCTTTCCGCATGAAAAGAGAGGATAGTGCTACTTGTCACCACTGCGGCAGCAAGGAAACTCGAATACGTTGTTTGCAGTTGCCTTCGATTCAGCGCACACAGGCAGTCCCTCACGACCGCGCTTGTCCGTCTTTGCGACCGCCTGTTATCGGAGCAAACAGTCCTAGAACGCCGGCCTGTAAGTCGTCACACCCCTAGTCGTTCAAGGCACTGTTGAAGATTTCACGCTCCAGTGGACTATTAGATAGACTACAGTTCTCACAAACGTTCCCCACTTTCTCTGTTTTTTTTTGTGTGTGTCTTTGAATGAATGAATCAACTTTTATTTCCCTTTTTATAAAAGGGGAGGGACAGGGGGGGGGGAGAGGGAGGCCTGTGTGCTCCAGTCTTAGCACCTTCTGCTGCCAGACGTCCGCCTACCAGTCGTGGTAGGCCTCCGCTACCTCCTCAGCCCACCTCAGGACTCGGTCCTGCAGGGTGGGATCGGAGCTGCGCAGGGCAGTCTCATACAGCTCCTCGCTACTAATTAATGGTTTGAGGTTGCGGGGGGGGGGGGGATATTTGATGGGGCATTTCCACATTATATGGGAGAGATCTGCTGTCTGGACAGGGCAGAAGCGACACTTGGGTGTCGGGTATGTGGCAGGAAAGAATAAGTGCAAAGTGCGCGGGGTAAGAAAAGTGCGAATTTGTAGTTGGCGTCACAATATTTCTCTCTGGCGCGTGCTCGACATAGAGAGAGGTGGATACGTTAGGCGTTGGTGTTTGTAATGTGTGCAAATTTCATGGAATGTGATGAGTGCGTCTTTATTGGTCTGTTGTTGGGAGTCATTGGGTTCTAGGGTAAGGCCCACATCTCCGTCCACTCGGTCCGTGAATCCTCGAGCAGAGGCATGAGCCATTTCGTTGCCTGGTAGTCCTTGATGTGCTGGAGTCCAGATGACAGCGATGTAGTTTTTCGGCGGGTGAGCGACTAGTAGAGAATGCGCGAGGTTTGTAATGTAGCCGCTACTGAAGTTCCGGATAGCAGTCTTCGAGTCACTAATGATGACATCACAATCAGGTAGCCCCGATGCGAGTGCAATGGCGGCCTCTTCTGCGTCGCCCGCTGAGGTGGTCTTGACTGATGCTGAACGAACAGTGTTGCCCTGCTTGTCTACGACCGCTAGAGCATAACGATATTTAGTGTTATAGGCTGCGGCGTCCACACAGTAGACTCCTTCCGCCTGTCAATAGCTGCGTTGTAGCGCCTTGGCTCGAAGTTTCCGGCGTTCGACGTGAAATTCGGGGCGCATGTTTCTGGGTATGGGTTGGATGTGGTATTGGCCGTGTATGTTCGGAGGAAGTTGATGTCGCTTGTTCTCGTTGAGTGGTGGAGCGTAGTGAAGTTGTCTCAGGATCTCACGCCCAGCTTCAGTGGTGGATATTGCGATGATAGATGTGCTTCGGTTAATTCTTCAAGGGTATTAATTTTGGCTGTGGCCATCACCCTTTGTGTGGATTCTCTTATCGGAACACCAAGAGCGACTTTGTGTATCTTGCGGATCAAGCAGTTTACAGTATCCGCTTCCTTCCTAGAGAGTGATAGATATGGTAGTGCGAAGGTGATTTTGCTTAGGACAAAAGCTTGGATGAGCTGAATCAGTTGTTTCTCTCGAAGCCCTCCGTGTTTATTGGAGATCCTTCCTATGAGGCGTAGCGTGTTATCTATACTGTAGTTTGTAGTGCTTGCAAGGTACGCTGATTTGCTCGGTTGCCTTGAAGGTGAAGTCCTAGCACCCTTATCCTGTCTACCTGGGGTATGGAGTGCCCTTCAACCGTGAGTTCGATATTCGGGGGCGATGTCCTGAAGCGTCTCGTGGGGGGCAGAAGGAGAAGCTCTGATTTGTGGGAGAGCACCCAAGATTCAAGTCGTGACCTACTCGTTCGATCTGGTCAATGGCTGCTTGGAGGGTGTCTTGGATGTGGCCGTCCGAACCTCCGGTCATCCACAGCGTAATATCGTCCGCGTACACTGTGAATCGGAGGTCGGGAATCTTCTTGAGAGTGAAAGCTAAAGGTCGCATAGCCAAATTGAAGAGGAGAGGGGAGAGTACTGCCCCTTGGGGCGTACCAGTGCTTCCTAAACGTATTTGACTTGATTGTTCGCTGCCTAATTGGAGCATTGCAGTGCGCTTCGTGAGGAAGCTGCATATATAGCGGTAGATTCGCTCTCCACAGTTTATACTGTTAAAATCGCGTAGAATGGTCAAGTGGGACACATTATTGAAAGCTCCCTTGAGGTCGAGGGCGTGCAACGCTTTAGTGTCACGTGCGTCGCTCGGTTCAATAATGTCTTGTTTGAACCTTAGCATGACATCCTGGCAAGAAAGAGACTTGCGAAATCCAGTCATTTCCGAGGGGAACAAGCGATTATCTTCGATGTATTTGGAGAGGCGTAGGTGGATTACGTGCTCCAAGATCTTCCCTATGCCTGAGGTCAGAGAGATGAGACGGAAGTTATCAATGTGAATAGGCTTATTCGGCTTGGTAATGAAAATGACCTTGGCTGCTTTCCATTGTTTCGGTATCTCGCCCTCTTCGAGACAGTGGTTGTAATACTCGGTGAGTTTGCGTATGCAATGCGCATCGAGGTTGCGAAGCGTCTTATTTGTAACAGAGTCTGGACCCACTTGGTTGAGGGCATGTCGAACCTCCGCTTCTGTGATGGGGCTGGAAAGTTCCTCATTGAGTTCACCAGTATAGTCGGGCATGGGGATTTGCGTAGGAGGGGGCATATGTTTGGAAGCCAAGTTACTGAACATTGTCAGCAGGTCCGCTGCATGTTCATGTAGCAGTTTATTGATCTGGTGGTTATTGTGCGTCCTAGACGTGGTGGGGTCAAGTAGGTGCCGGAGCAATTACCAGGTTATTTTAGTGCTAAGATGACCGACCATGCGGTCCTTAGCAAACCTGAGTCCATTGCTGTGCCGCCAATTTGATAGCGTATTGTTCAATCTGAGAGTCCAATTTGGCGATTCTGATTCGGACTTTGTGATTCCCACATGATTCCACAGTTTCGCTTCCCACAAGTGTAGGATCGAATCAATTGTTGCCAAGGGTGCATCTAACGGGCGAGTGGTGTTATGGGCCTCTACATCTGCTTGTAAAGCGTTCGCCCATTGCTCTATGTCGGTAATGTCTACTTCGTTGGTGTTGGAGCGAGATTTTCTGAATTCAGTCCAATTGGTAAGCCTTAGTGGTTTCATGGCCAGTTGTCTGTGCTTGAAATTTACGCGGAGTTCGAGGATGTAATGGTCGCTTCCTAAGTTGTTTTGGAGGTTTTGCCACGTCGCCTGAATGATGGGGTGAGTTAGGGCGAGGTCGGGGGATGTATCCCTACTGAAGCTATTTCCTAGCCGGGTAGAAAGAGTAAAGTTATTGTGGATGGTGAAACCTTGATTCTGTATGTGCTGCCACAGAGTTCTTCCCTTAGGGGTAGATGCAGAGTGGCCCCACATTTGAAGGGGGGCAGTGAAGTCATTACGACTAGCGGCTGTTTATTGGCGTTAGCTTTGGCTTGAGCAAGCATGTGCTCTAAGTGGTGTTGTCGAGCATTGGGAGGGCTGCAAACATTCAACCAGTATAGGGTGGGTTGTTTGAGGCTTTGAGGTAGAATTTCGATGAAATCATGGGGGGCGTCAGTACTGCTGAATGTCTCCCATTTAACAGAAAGGCGCCGTCTTACGAGTATGGCAATGTTGGGCTTGACTATGTGAGGGTCTTGAAACGTGTTGTATCCTGGTAGAGTTACTTTCCCGTGTGTTTCCTGCAAGGCTATAATATCAGGGAGCTCGTTAAGATTCTGCAGAAATAGTGTTAGACTGGCGCGCTTGTTGCGGAACCCACTGCAGTTCCACTGCCAGAGCACAAGACTACGTGCTGGCCTCGTTATTATTGTCGCTGTTGTGAAGGATGGGAGCTTGTGACGTCGTGGAGGGTCTTCCCCAGCTTTCGATTAGCTCTTGGAATCTGCAGAACTGCGCAGATGCCTCACAAATAAAGGCATGTGTCTTTGTATCTTTGCTTCACCTCTCCGCTGTTCTTTCAGTCTTACTTTCCCCTTACCTTTCTCCCAGTGCAGGGTAGCAAATCAGAAACTCTTCCGGATAGCCTCCCTGCCTTCCTACCCCATTTCTCTTTCGCTCCAGAGAAGGTTTCACAATCAGATGTAGTTAAGTTGCTGATGCCGTGGGACGAAATAAAGGGGGGGGGGGGGGAGAGAAAAAAAAGTAAAGAAACACTCTTAGCCACGCAATGTAAAGACACAAGGATTCAGGTTCTCACGCCTGGTAGCAATCATCTACTGGCCGCCTGCCAAGCACCATTCTCCTATTACGGACAGGAGAACTGAAATTGAATTAGTGCACATGCCAAACACAATTTAGCTGCGTCCATGCTTTCATACATTATTCGAGCAAGATAATATTAAGCCCTTTTGATTAAGTACAGCAGCTTCCCGAAAACATTCTTATATCGCGGAAAGCTAAATTACGAGAAGGTTTTAAAAAAAGTTCGCAGTTTCGCCCGAAAGGCGAAACATCGATTGCGATAGAATATTAATGGAGAGGTACACAAAGCAAGGATAGTAGTTTAATGGGCCTTATAAAGTTGTAAATATTCGCTTACTAACTAAATACACAAGCATCGTGTCACGCGCGCACAGGTAAACATGAACACATCTCGCTCGATGACCGCGGAAACTCGCTGTGAAAACGCTGGAGTGAGAAAGCGCGCCAGCAGCATCGGGCAAATTGACATTCGCGCTGTCTCTCGTCTCGCTTCAACGCGAACTAAACGCCGAAAGCATAGCGCATACGACGCCCCTACCGGCACTCGTCGCATGCACTTTGTCCCCATCGCAGATCGTTTTGAAGATGAGGCCCGCGCGTGCGTGCACTTCGCCCGCATCGCAGATCGCTTTCAATATACGGCGGCCGCGCGGCCGCACTATGGGCAGTAGCCGACGGAACAAAACGCACCGCCTTCCTTCCCTTTCCCTCTCCGTCGCCTTGCCCAACACCACCTAGATAGCACAAGGCCTGTTCACTCCTATCCATGACGTCATGCTAACTGGCCCGAAATTTCCATTGCCAAGGCTAGCGTGACGAAAGCGGTGATGTCAAAATCACTGTTGCTTACTCCGGAGCGTCTCCATTAGTTTCTATGGCAGTCGGGCCAGGTAGCATCACGTCATGGATCAGAGTGAACAGGCCTTGCGCTATCTAGGTGGTGTTGCCTTGCCCCGTGCCTCGCACGCGAAAGAAGACCGCGCGTTCCTGGCCTGCCTTCCTCCCTCGTGTGTGCTACATTGAGCCTGCTCCTGCTCTGCAGGGCAGCCGAAGAAATGCGCATCGATTAAAAACTACCGGGTCCCAAACATTCTAGGGCAATAAGCTGAGTAACAGAGGTCAAAAGTTGGGTCGACATTTCGAGGGAAAAAGCGAAGGAAATAACTGCACGGAAGGTTGGCTTGCCAAGGCAGGCTGCATGACGTAATGCTCCCATCCTAGTTAATTTCATTCCTGCGTGGTACAGGCCACATGCATGATCCTGGGTGCTATTCTGGACACTGAAATTTCACAATATTGACATTTTCGCCGTCTTATTAGCTCTGATTGGCTATCAGGGCGGTTACGCCACCTCTGATTCGCTCAATATATCAACGTGGCGGAATAAGACAATACCGAGCACAGTACCCCTCAGACTTTCTGACAATTTCTTCATGTATAGTTGTATACTATAAAGCCTAAATTGAATTACAGCCTTCGCCGAGCTTTAGCTTCAGCACGAGTTGATAGGTTAGAGTCGTGTTCTATATTACTAAGGTAGTAGTAGTAGTAGTAGTAGTAGTAGTAGTAGTAGTAGTAGTAGTAGTAGTAGTAGTAGTAGTAGTAGAAGAAGAAGAAGTAGTAGTAGTAGCAGTAGTAGTAGTACTAGCAGTAGTAGAAAAATTTTATTATATACAGAAACCGGACGGGCTCCTACCTCAGTCCCCCAGAGGGGATAGGGACAAAGTGTTTAGACAGACATGACGTAGTAACAAGCTCACCGTTTGGTTTTAGAAAAGGTAGATCTACTGAGGCAGCCCTTTTATCCTTGAAAGAAAGTATTGTGCAAAGCATAGACAACGGAGAATTCGCCCTCGGACTCCTCATTAATTTTAGCAAGGCATTTGATTGCCTCAGTCATGACATTCTTAATTATAAACTATCAATATATGGGGTACGCGGGCATCCATTCACTTTAATGGAATCGTATCTCAGAAATAGAACTCAGTGTGTATGTATTAACAACGTCCTATCTTCTTTTTTAACACTTAAACATGGAGTGCCGCAAGGCAGTGTTTTGGGCCCACTATTAATTAACTTATATATTAATGACTTAGTAAATATAGATCCTACACTTGATTTCTTTATATATGCGGATGATAGCACTATACTGTTCAGGGGAAAGGATGCAAACGAACTATAATTATCATTTGTAATGCATTGCTAATGAAACTATCCGATTGGTCACTTTCAAATGTGATTAGAATTAACCCCACTAAAACGAAAGCTATTCTTTTTAGAGCCAGAAACAAACCTTTTCAGTTGGAACATTCAATCACTTTATTAGGCAAACATATAGAACTAGTTAATAAACACAAAATCCTTGGAGTAATATTTTCATGTCATTTGAGTTGAGATGCTCATTTTAATAACCTTCGAAACAAGTTTTCTGCAGTTGCCTGTGTGCTATCTCGCTGTAGAGCTTACATGCCTACAAAAGCCAAGCTACAAATTTATCATGCATTGTTCACCTCGCAATTTAATTATTGCAGTTTAGTATGGGCAACCACAACACGAACTAACATAAATAAAATAGTTACATTACAAAAGGCGCTTCTTCGACACATTGCTAATATCGAACCCCGATCAACAACAAAAACATTGTCACAAACATACCAAATCGTATGCGTAGATCGATACTACGAATATCGTCTTTTACAAATATTCTATTTTGTAAAGAAAGAATGCAGAGATTTTCTTACATCGCTAGCGACCTTGCAACACCATGACGTACCTGTGCATCTGAGAAACCCTGAACCTTGGCTTGTACCGCGCTTTCGCACCGAATTTAAGTTGCAATCTATTAAACACAATTTGCCGAAAATTCTAAATAATCATGTTCATGCTACTAATTTCTCTCGTAAAGAGTTGAAGATGTATTTCGTTAACATGTAAACATATATATTCATGTAAACGATGCATATAAAATGACCATATTTTTGTCTTTTTGTTTTATTTGTACAAAAATGACTTGTTGAATCTTACATATCCTGTCATAAGCATGTATCTGAGTTGTAAATTCGTTTAGTTTATGTTTAGTAATTTTCTGCTTTAGTTTTGTACCAAAAAAAATGTTACTGTTATCGCTCTGCCATGTACAACGCCTCCTGGGTCCAGTCAAGCTGCTGATAGCAGCTTTTAGCCCCGGAGGACGTTTCTAGTCCGTACTAGAAGAACAATAAACTTGAACTTGAACTTGAAAAACGGAGTTTGTCCGGCAGGGTGGTGCCCCTATTCCACGGCCCTTCTGGCACGGGCCATCCACTCAGCTCATTGGATCAGTCGTAGCTGATCTCCCAGGACCGCGGTTGTAAATAATGGACGCCCCGCCAGCGCTCGTGGCGTCAGTTTCACGATATGAGATCCCTTGTCTTCCCTTCGATGTTGCCTTGGTATTGCCCGGGGTCCGATCTGGAGCGAACGTTCTTGCCTTGTGGTGGATCGCGCTACATATT
This sequence comes from Dermacentor silvarum, assembly GCF_013339745.2. NCBI lineage: Eukaryota > Metazoa > Arthropoda > Arachnida > Ixodida > Ixodidae > Dermacentor > Dermacentor silvarum. The sequence continues at coordinate 102,412,492 of NC_051159.1, read as the reverse complement.
TTGCTCCATGGCGCACATTCGGCCGGAAGTTCGGCGCAGAGCCTCACTTGTTTCGGTAGCATGCGACAGCTTCCGCCGCAATCCTACGAAAAGAACTCTGCATATCTCTGGCAGATTTGCATTTTCAAAATACCAAGCGTGGTCCAAGTATACTATATCGCGGGTCGAGGTAACTCCTAAGAAAAGGACCAGTGTAATTTCTCCACTTGTTGAAATGAAACGTTTTTCGATACCTCACCCCCTTTCCTGCCGCAGGTGGTGTGCGTAGGCCTCGCCACGCAGCTTACGGACCGCCTTGGTCGTCGGCCCCTGATGCTGTTCTCGTTAGCGGTGTCCGGAGTCAGCCTCGTCATCCTGGGCTGCTTCTACCACTTCAAGCGAACACTGGGACCCAGCTTCGTGCACTCTTACGGCTGGCTGCCTCTGTTCTCTCTGTGCCTGTACTTCTTGGGCTTCTCCGTGGGCCTGAGCCCGCTGCCGTCGATACTCATGGGCGAGATGCTACCGCTGCGCCTCAAGGCTGTCGCCACTAGCCTCCTCATATTCTTCTACTTCTCCTGTGGTACGCTCATCGCCAAGGAGTACAACGATATGCTGGCGTTGGTGGGCGAGGATGGCGTCTACTGGTTCTACGCGAGCTTCATGGCCGTGGGCTTCGTATTGACGGCTGCTTTCCTACCGGAAACGAAAGGAAAGACCCTCGAAGAGATTGAAGAGATCTTCGGCTCCCGCCGGTCTGAACTCGAAGAGTCCGAAGACTAGCGACTCGGTGAATTGCGCCCTTCGAATGCATGCAGCGTGAAGACCGATCGAAGAGGAGAAATTGTGAGGCAGGACGTCGAGTTCTTTGTCCTGTTGCGTTTTACACTGTACAACCACGAGCCAATCAGACCAATTAATTCTAGTCGACATTTCTTGTTCACTCCTCCCGATGAAGCCTGTTCTCGCAAACGCTGTTCAGATGGCCGCGCCTTTGGAAATCTCAGGGCTTCTGCAGCAGGTTTCAAGGGCACGGACGCTGTTACATTTACATCAAGAATTGATGCGTGTCGAGCGCTTTTGTGTTTTCGCCCCAGTATTACCTGGACTGCTGAGAAAAGTTTTCACCCGCACCTGTAGCCTCCGACTGATGAACAGTCGAATGGACCCACTGCCTGCTTTTATTGTACAATCAGTGCGTGTGTGTTGATTTTGTACGTTATTTCGTAATGTAACTTTATGCGTGTCGAGCGTGAACTTCGGCAATGCGTACAACACGGAGTTCTGCATCATTTGTGCTTCATACATTCCATGTTTTCGCCGGTGGGGCAGCCGGTGACACTGCTACGATTATACTGCTACGCTACCTATCTGTGGGGAGCTTTTCTAGTGGACACCTAACACTATATACTGCATAAATATGTTGATAATTAATATAGTTTTATATATATATTTGTACCCAATGTGCCGCGCCGTGCTCGCGTTCTCTAATGATCCCTTTTGCTTTTTGTGCATAGGATTTTGCATAATTTTGCAAAGCTAGCGGTTTGGGTCCGCAAACTTCGGTGCTCAAAATCTAAAACACCTTATCTTACTAAGGAGCATGAAAATGCGTTCTTTGATGTGAACTGACAGCAACTCAAGGTGTGTCATACATTTTCTTTTTTGTGTGTGTGCGTGTGTGTGTTTTCGTGAAAAGAAAGATTTGTGTCGTGACGGCTGCCGTTCGGTTAGAGCACATGTTGCGAGTGGGCATGCTGTACTAAGTAGAAGCCGAACTGTCGGTTTACACTTAACATGGTTGCGCGCACTATGTAATGCTGTGATATATATATATTTTTTCATTTCTAAGTATTGCGCGAAACTGTGGCCACCTGAATTGCTCAACAAAGTCGTCGGATGCAAAAGGGAGCTTAAGACGGCTCACAAACGAAAGGTTTGGCGTTAGCCATTAGCAAAGCAGCAGATGAGAAACAAAAGCAGACAAATTGTTCGGCGAGATTAAGGCGCCGCGACAAGCTATAATGACTAACAAGAAAACGCAAGTGATGACGACGATCTAGACATTTTAGACAGTATAGGCCGCGTATTGAAGCGTCGTCAATGTTACGCAAAAGCTTGTTTTAGCACGATAAGTGGTGGCCCAACCAAAGCATAGTCTCGAACCATGGCCGTGTTCATCAAACTTTTTTTTTTAGGTGTACTGAATTGAGAAGATGCAAAACGCGAAGTCACGAAGATGCGGTGGCGCTGCAGTTAGTGTTGGTGTCAGCAAAACAGATGACCACGTACAGTCTGTCGTGCGCGAGCGATCTCTTGGACGTATTTAATGGAGTTAAGACGAACCTAATTGACGTGAGATCCATCGCAGGGCAAGACATATTTTCAGGAAGTTTTCAGATAGCTTTAGCGCTGGTGGATATAATTAAGTGTGAGCCGCACAACGAAGCAGCAGCGAAGAATCGTTGTATTTTCTTGCTCTTTACCTAACCCTGCTACATGTCAACTAGACGCCTAGCTATATGACACAATATGGGTCACATCGCCCCTTTGTTCCACATGGGCAGCTTGTCTGTAATATGCGGCCTGTATTCCACCACTGTAAGGGAAAATTAACTTTGGCTTTTTCCTTTATGAAAGGAAAGCAGAAGCCGAATGAGCCATTACTTTCTTTTCCCGTCTTACGCATTTTTGAAAATGTGCTAAATTTTGTGAATACTATCGGCGTTTTCACATGCTCGTATACCATATGGGTGTAAGTTACACGCAGAAACGTTTGAAACAGGAAACGTGTACAGGACACATGCACGCGACTTGCAACCGAGAGCTGCGCCAAACGTAGCTCCCACACATATAAGCGTGTAGCCTTCGATACCTAATTGGTCATAAAGTAATGTTCTCGAAACATTAGCCTTCTCGAGGCTTTCGTGCGCTGAAAGTTTCTGTGATAGGCTGCAAGCTATAGCGCGCACGTCCTATTCAAGTTACAAGGGACAGTTATTCACTACTGGCTTTCTCAATTTTCATGTTACGCTTCTTTATCAAAACTTACCATTCTGCTTTGCGCGTGCTAATGAGCGTGCAATCTTTTCCTACCGCAGGCAAGCCTGCTTAACAAGGCTCCCAGACGTCACTGAGCGTTTGTGCCATTCGGTCTATTTTCGGCTCTTCTTCGCGGCGGGCGCGCGATGCACTTGTCAATTTGCATTTTAAAGTGGCGCAACAACGACGCTTCCTGCTTCTGCAGAGTTTAATAATTTATACTGTTATTATACCGCTCCTCGAAGGGTCGCTGACTGCAGCCGATTTACATTGCCCGATCGCCCAAATTTCCCATGATACCATATATGACAGCAGCCGCAAAATACGACGCGACGTTACCGACACTGAAACTGCATCAGGAGTTTATAGCTTGATTACTTATACCAGATGCGTAAAGAGTGTGTAGCTGTGTTGAGAACTCTCACACCATACATTTTATTTTGCAGATTAAGCGCGCACAGCTTATAGCGCCAAGCCAAAAGCGCACGAATGCATGCCACAGATTGTTTCGTGTGTTGCGAAATGCGGAGTGCTTGAAAATAAAACGGGTAATTACTTGCCAATGCTAAATATACTTGTGGCACTTTTTCCACCTTCTCTATTTGTGCACTGCTGCGTATCACGCAATTTAAAGAAAAAGTGCGCAGTCACATTTCGTCCATCTAAGAGCGGAATTGCCAAGGGCGTCCACTGAATCTTTGCGAGGTCCAGATATGCACCTGAACACAACTGTTACCGAGTGCTTACCGCTGAAATAAGCGCACGCTTATGTACTTAACTGTCTGGTGCTTGGCTGCTCGGGAACTCCACACTTGATAAGGGGACATACTTCTGAAAGCATCGAGACTAAAAGAAATCACATGCTCACGCCTCTATGTCTACACCATGTCATAGTTCTTTATGCTTAGCAGGGCGCCAGCAGCTTGTATTCAACCACCAACCAGGGCGCGTTTGTCAGACGACAAGACACACACGCGCGCGCACACACACGCACACACGCGCACACACACGCTCACGCGCGCACGCACACACACACACACACACACACACACACACACACACACACACACACACACACACACACACACACACACACACACACACACACACACACACACACACACACACACACACACACACACACACACACACACGCGCGCGCGCGCGCGCGCCCGCGCGTCTTTATTACGAGCCCACAAACATCACTACGGTTACATATAACGGCGTGCAGTATAAGGGAGTTCAACAATGCCGTCAAAGGCTGAATCCCATAGGCAGTTGGCTTCGCAAGCCGCGGTATGGCATAGACATACAGGGTGTGGTGTTGGGCTGCTGTGCACGAGGTCGCGGGATCGAATCCCGGCCACGGCGGCCGCATTTCGATGGGGGCGAAATGCGAAAACACCCGTGTACTTATATTTAGGTGCACGTTAAAGAACCCCAGGTGGTCCAAATTTCTGGAGTCCCCCACTACGGCGTGCCTCATAATCAGATCGTGGTTTTGGTACGTAAAACCCCATAATTTAGACATACAGGGTGTCCCAACTATCATGCATCAAGATTTAAAAATATGCGAATGCCACGTAGCTGGACAGAACCAAGATAATGTTGTTTGCCGTCGCTTGGAGATACTCAGATTATTTTTTTTGCATTCCGCCTAAGTATACAATTAGTCTTAATTAATTAGTCAACGTCTCAAATATTATATTTAGATGAAAAGTGTCAATGACAAAATTGTAGAACAACATGAGCAACTCTCGATACAGCTTTCTGTTGCTCAATACGCTTTACATATAAGTGTTTTTTTCGAGCGTGAAAGAACCTCGCGCATGCACGCCAACTGCCTCCGAGCGGCCAGTCGCGCGGCAGCTCTAATGATCGCAGTGCGTAGTATACTAACATGCAAAGCTCTCCATTGCGTTCAGAGCACGCACACGTTGAAGCCGCTATTTATAGCGTACGTAAGGTCCTCGCGCACATTTACGCAAGAATTATGTTTTCGTGAAGGTGTTTACAACGCACGCGGAACTATCGGAGAGCACAAGGCACCACACCGCCGAACGCATTTCTTTTTGTACGATGCAGATAGCCAGAGAATGGGATGAAGTATTCTGGACAGTGCGTAACCGCTCGGTTGAACAGTTCTTTACGTGGAATTTTGCACTCAGATGGCGCTAGAAGCATAAAAGAAATGGGCGGCTAACGTGAACAAATATCTGCACCTCGCAAGCGTGGACACGAAATGGAGGAAAAGGTCAGGAAAGTTGGCAACAAAGTGCAGGGTAATTAAAAGTGTATAAATACGCACCCCGGAGTCATCGAAAAGAAAATGCGGGAAACAGAGGCGATAAATGGGATGCTAAAGATGGAAAATGGAAACATGGAAACATGGAAAATCGAAACAAACAAGAACATTGAGATTTACAAATACGGCAAGAAAGAAATCAGGAGGGAAAGTCTGTACTACAACATAAAGGGCAGCGCCTTGCTATTTGAGACCCGAGGTGGTGGCTGCCTGAAGACGAAGCCATACAGGAGCAAACATTCGCAACAGGATGAGCCAAGTGTCTGCTGCATCAAAAGTCCGGAAACGACACAGTACGTCGTAATGGTATGCCAAGATATCCACCCAGCAGAGAACGTCCACCTTACTGAAGAGCAGGGGTTCACGCCCGAGGGGAGCAATCACTCGCCAGCAGTCAAGATAGGCAAGATACGTTTATAGTTTTGGTGGGAAAAAAAAAAAAAAAAAGCAGCGAAAAGAATATAGAACAGGAGAGATCGAAAGATAGGCGAAATGCAAGACTGCTATGAATGTATGCAATACCTCAAGCAGGCAAGGTGACTATTTCTCACCGCCCCGTTTCAAAGGGGATGGTCAATAAGGGACGCAATGTTGTAATCATCATCATCATCATCACTCATAGCGATGGCGTCAACGGGTGACGTTTCCTGAGCGACCATGTACGCGACCAGCTGTAAACTGAACGTAACAGCTGCCGCCAGGATCCGTCCATGGAGAGACTCCATCGCATTGGACCTTACAGCTACGTGTTTTGCGCGGCCCACCGCCGGTACAGCGGGCAATCCATCGATCAGGCTAATAATGGCCAACGTCTCAGGCGGAACAGACAATGGGTTGTCATCCAATTGATGGATTGCAGTCGCTTTTCAAGCTACCCACTCTGTTCTCTCTTACGAAGGCAGCTGTTCGGACAATCTTGTCAGGAATAGTGCGAGGTAAAGATGGCAGAAAGAAAACATCGCGCGAGCACCTCGATTTGTGTTGCCTGTCAGAATATCATATAGACGAGTTAGTCCCGATGGCTGTAGGCCCGTTGCAGCCACCTTGGTAGGAAGGAAACTGAGGCCCTTTAGCTTATAGCGCCAAACAGGACTCCACCGAGGCCACAACCGCTGCGCTATTTATTTATTATGAATTGAAAATGTTGGCAACAAGCGCAATATGTGACCGGCTTCTCAACTATAAATTATTAAATGAATCAAGGCTGAAGATAAGGCCAAGTGAAACATTTCAGCTACTTAGCAGTTCGCAGCCAAACGCGGGGCAGTCAATTGCAAATAAATGAATAAATAATAAATAAATAAATAAATAAATAAATAAATAAATAAATAAATAAATAAATAAATAAATAAATAAATAAATGACAAATAGAAAAATACAGACAGACAGACAAAGAACTTTAATGAAGGTCCTGAGAAGCTCCGTTGCCCCCTTTCAGGGAGGCGACGAAGCCACGGGCCGCACCCACGTCGGGACGGGGAGACCAAGCTCCAGCGCCGCATCGTGGGCTCTCTGGAC